>NC_081553.1:67508415-67808415 GCF_963082655.1 Stomoxys calcitrans | reverse complement strand
AACTTGACCATAACCTGTACGAATGTCGAGGAACCTTACGCAACACATTGTACCAAGTTTCTGCGACATCAGTTCATAAATATGGCTTTAATGGGTCCAAGACCTTATATAGCCAGATCGTTCTATATGGGTGCTATATCAAGTTATAGTCCGATATAGCCCATATTCGAAGTTAACATGCCTATAGACAAAAAAAAAATGTTGCAAAATTTCATCTAATTATTTCCATTTTTAAACCTTGTAGCGTGTTTGAACAGACAGATGGACAGACGTCTTAGATTTTTACGACGATCAGGATCATGTGTTGCAAACTAAATATACACCCATCCTTCGGTCATGGATATAAAAACCGCCGAAAGCTGTCAATTATAAATTTACTAGCTGACCCGGGCCCGCTCCACTGCGAATTCTTTTACTTTATATGGAACAAAAGTTTCCTTGGAATAGTTATTTTTGACAATTAAAGATTTTTTAGTTAAATACCATGCTACGAAAATAGTATATCGCTTGACTAACAGTTTAACAATATTGGTCTACGAATTTAAGTTTGGATATAAGGTGTACTCCCAGATACTTGGCCCTGAAAAAATATCAGCATCGTGCTCTTCTCTCAAATACCATTTATTTAAACCCCATATTGCCATTGGCTTAAGAGGAGTTTACAGGATGAGGCGTCCTCCAAATACATGGCCCGAAAATAGGTTATCATTTGGATATCAAATTCGTATTCTACTCCCAAATACCTTTAGTTGAGCCCCATATTGCGATGGTCACTAAAAAATTGCTGTGTGTTGGCTATTTTAGGAAAGGGGTAGACCCCCAGAAAATTGGTTCCGAAAATGGGTATCAATTCTTACTCTACCCCCCAATACTTTTCATTAAGCCCCACATTGTCATGGTCGGTAAATATGCCCGATTTAGAGGTGTTTTGGGGATTGGGATGGTCGCCCAAACACTAAGCCCGGAAAATATATCAGCAACGTGCTCTATTCTCATATATCTATATATCATTTATTTAAACCCCATATTGCCATTGGCCTCAAAATTGGATATCAAATTCGGTTTCAAATCTCATTTAAACTCCTTATTGCAAAAGACAGCAAATATGTCCGGTTTGGGGTATTGGCCCTAAAAACTATGAATATCGAGCTCCACTCTCTTTACGTCCCAAATTGTCTTGGTGAGCAAATACGTCCTATTTGGTGGGACGTCCCCTAGACAGTTGGTCCCTTATGTTGATAACAGATACGTGGTCTACTCGCACATACCTTTAATTTGAGCCCCATATTTCCATAGTCGGCAAACATTACCGGCTTTGGGGGTGTTTTGGGGGATGGGCGGCCACTCAGTGAGTTGGCCTTGAAAGTATATATCGGATTCGTGTTCCACTTTAAAAACCCTCTTATTTGAGTCTCATATTGCAAAAGTCAGCAAATACTTCCTATTTGGGTGGTGTTGTGGGGGTGGTGTGGCCCCATTGACACTTTTCCCAAATATTGATATCAGATTCGTGCTTTGCTCCCAAAGACCTTTCATTTGAGCCCCATATGGCTATGGTCGTAAATTTGTCCCCTTTGGGGGAGGTTTTTGGGAGAGGCTGCCCCACAAAACTTGGTCCCATATTTGGATATCAGATTCTAATTCTACACTCAAATACCTTTTATTTAAGACCCATATTCCTATGGTCACTAAATAAGTCCAGTTGGGGGGGTGTTTTGGGGAAGGGGTCCACCCCCCCCCCAGAAACGTGATCCCACATTTGGATATCATATTCGTATTCTACTCGCAAATACCTTTCATTTGATTCCCATATTGCCATGGTCGGTATATATCCGATTTAGGGGTGTTTTGGCGCTTGGTCTGACAATTGGATATCAGATACGTTTTCTTATCCTAAATTCCTTTCATTTGAGTCCCTATGTCGTGATTGGTCTAAATATATGTTTGGTAGGTTTTAGGGTGGGGCAGCCCTCCTAAGTACCCCATCCGAAATTTGTATACTAAATTTTTATTTTGAGGGTACTATATGAGAGCGCTCAAAATTTCGCTTCAATCGCACCACCCATCTCCGAGATCTGGCGTTTCTGAGAATTAGGGTAAGGGGGAGGGTCCGCCCCCCCTTCAGATATCAAAAAATTTAGTACCCTATTTTCACCACGGGAACATTATGCACCATCTGTGAAAATTTCAAGAAAATCGGTTCAACCGTTTCTGAGTCTATAAGGAACACACAAACATACAAACAAACACAGAATGATTTTTATATATAAGATGTGGAAATCTCAAATGTTCCCACAGCAACAATTAAAAACGTGTTAAGTTCGGCCGGATCAAATCTTGGGAACCCACCACCATGGATTCTGCTAAAAATGTACACAAACTGAACTTATGTGAAGGCCATTAATATACTTGACGTACCATATTTCTGCCAAACCAGGCAAAAATTTAGACTTTTAGAAGTAATTGAAGGCTAATCAGAAGATGGAGTTATATGAGATTTTGACAATACTAAATAACCATGGATGTTAGAAGTCATAACAAAACACTATGTGTAAAATTTCAGCCAACAGTTGCTACTTCTTGAGGATCAAGAACTCAAATCGGGAGTTCGGTTTATACGGTTAGGTTATACACCCATTTGTACCATATTTGGCACGACCGCTGGAAATCATAACAGAACACCATGTGCAAAATCAGTCCAATCAGATAATAAGAAGTATGTGGGCAACCTTCAAACGGATTCTTTATTCGATTGGCCGCTACCGTGATTTCCACAGACAGTTGGACAAGGGGACGGACGGACGGACATGGCTAGATCGACTTAGAAGATCAAGAATATATACACTTTATAAGGTCCCAGATCAATATGTGTTGCCTATGGTGGTGGGTATAATAATCTTTTGATTACCTCATAAGTTAAATATTTTATTATTTTGACAGCTTGGAAAGCCACATCTAAATTCTCTCTTAATACAGCTCATAATTTTCTATTAATTCAATCACATGTGTATGGCACATAAATCTCTCTTCCCCCATTACTTGCATCCATCAGCAGTAGCAAGTCCGTGCGGTAAGAAAACTTAAAAAAAAAACACATTTAAAATTTTTCTTCACTCCTCGATAATGGTAAAGGCAATTATTTAGTTATGCATTTAGGAATTTGGCAATTTCACTTTAAATGCCTTGTCGCCATCGTCGTTGTCATCATCATCTTCAAGCAAATCAATTAACACGTGTTACTTTCGTTTGCTACTGTCAATAAACCAAAAAAAGCAAATTAAATGACAACTGTTTACGAACGAAAAGATCTCTAAAGTTCATATGCCACACTTTGCATGCCATCAAGTGAGGATTCTTTATAGCCATTTGCGATGAACAAAAAAAAAACGTACGCATTTATTTGCACTTTTATTTTCGCATTTCATAATCTTCGACATTATGTTTATGCGGTATAATGAAAGTGGCTAAATACATCATTGTATACAGCCAGTATGGAGTGTAGATGCGTGATTTTATCGCCTCTGTGCTTATTCATCTTTATTACATGATCATTAAATGTAAAATGCATGACTACCGGCGAACCCATAAATTTATGTTGGACAAGTGTTTATAACGCCATAACATCCAAAAAATGCTTTTAATCCCAAAAATGCTACGATATTCATTCAAAAGCAATATTTGTGAACAATTATGGTTTGCCACAAATGTGTAAGAAATTGAAGGGATATTATAAAATGCCTATTAGAAAAAGGAACATTAAAGAGGCACAGTGGTATGTGATTGATAATGTAGCGGAAATTTGATTTTTATAGAAAAACTAGCTGAACCGGGCCCGCTTTGCGGCGCCTTATTGTACTTTATATGGACAAAACTGCAAATGCAAATTTTGCCCATGAGCATTCCACTAAGGAACAGGGGCGAACTTCTCACATATCAATGAGTGCAGTCCGATTCAATTTTAAGCTCAATGATAAGGGGCCTCCTTTTTATAGCCGAGTCCGAACGGCGTGCCGCAGTGCGACACCTCATTGGAGAGAAGTTTTACATGGCATAGTACCTCACAAATGTTGCCAGCATTAGGAGGAGAAAACCACCGCTGAACATTTTTTTGATGGTCTCGCCAGGATTCGAACCCAGGCGTTCAGCGTCATAGGGGGACATTCTAACCTTTGCGCTACTGTGGCCTCCACACAAAACTATCCTTTGCAATTTTTTTTTCGACAATTAAAGAGCTTTTAGTAAAAACAAGTAAAAAGGCATTAAGTTTGGTCGGGCCGAACTTTGGATACCCACCACCTCGGGTATATATGTAAACGCCCTTTCGTCACAATCCGATGAAAATTGGATAACTTACACACCCAAATTCGGCACGGACTTTGAGTGGTTCAATATATATGTCACTATTCAATTTTGTAGAACAAAATATTGGTCTCTTTGGCAGCTATATGCAAATATAAATCGAT
The DNA here is from genome assembly GCF_963082655.1 of Stomoxys calcitrans. Classification (NCBI taxonomy): domain Eukaryota; kingdom Metazoa; phylum Arthropoda; class Insecta; order Diptera; family Muscidae; genus Stomoxys; species Stomoxys calcitrans. Next base: position 67,803,952 of record NC_081553.1, on the reverse strand, counting down.
GTGAACCATAATAAGGTCGAATATCGTGAGGCTCAGAAAAATTCACAGTTTCAAATTTCAGCAAAATCTGGTAATAACTAAGGCTTTTATGGCCTTCAGACCCTTTATCGGCAGATCGGTCTATAAGACAACTATATCTAAATATAGTTCGTTCTTAACCATATTTAGGTGGGATGTTGGAACGTCTTAACCTACTCACTGTTTCAAATTTCAGCGAAATCGGGTAATAAATAAAGCTTTTATGGACTTCAGTCTACTTATCGGCAGATCGGTCTATATGACAGCTATATCTAAATATAGTCCGATCTGAACCACATTTAGGTCGGATGTTGGGAGGTCTTAAACTACTCACTGTTTCAAATTTCAGCGAAATCGGGTAATACATAAAGCTTTTATTGGCTTCAGACCCCTTATCGGCAGATCGGTCTATATGACAACTGTGTCTAAATATAGTCCGATCTGTACCATATTTGGGTCGGATGTTGGAAGGCTTAAAACTGCGCACTCTTTCAAATTTCAGCGAAATAAGTGAAGCTTTTATGGCCTTCAGACCCTCTATCGGGAGATCGGTCTATATGGCAGCTATATCTAACAATAGTCCGATCCGAACCATATTTAGGTCCAATGTCGAAAGGCTTAAATAAATTCACTGTTTAAAATTTCAGCGAAATCGAATAATATGAAAAGCTTTTATTGGCTTTAGACCCCTTATTGGCAGATCGTTCTATTTATATGACAGCTATATCTAAATATGGTCCGATCTGAACCATATTTAGGTCGAGTATCAGGAGGCTAAAAATAACTGACTGTTTCAAATTTTAGCGAAATCGGATAAAAAGCAAAGGTTTTATGGCCTTCAGACCCTTTATCGGGATATCGGTCTATATGGGAGCTATATCTAACTATAGTCCGATCAGAACCGTATTTGGGTCAGTTGTCGGGAAGCCTTAAACTACTCACTGTTTCAAATTTCAGCACAATCGGGTAAAAATAAAGCTTTATGGTCTTCAGATCCTTTATTGGGAGATCGGTCTATATGGCAGCTATATCTAAATATAGTCCGATCTGAACCATATTTAGGTCGGATGTTGGAAAATCTTAACCTACTTACTGTTTAAAATTTCAGCGAAATCGGGTAATAAGTAAAGCTTCAGGTACCCTTTATCAGGTTTTCAGACCCTTTATCGGGAGATCTGTCTATATGGTAGCTATATCTTAATATAGTCCTATCTGAACCGTATTTGGGTCAGTTGTCAAATTGCAAATTTTGCCCATGAACATTCCACTAAGGAACAGGGGCAAACTTCTCACGTATCAATGAGTGCAGTCCGATTCAAGTTAAAGCTCAATGACAAGGGGCCTTCTTTTTATAGCCGAGTACGAACGGCGTGCCGCAGTGCGACACCTCTTTGGAGAGAAATCTTACATATCATAGTACCTCACAAATGTTGCCAGCATTAGGAGGGGAAAACCACCGCTGAAAATTTTTTCTGGTGGTTTCGCCAGGTTTCGAACCAAGGCGTTTAGCGTCATAGGCGGACATGCTAACCACTGCGCTACGGTGGCCTTCTAACCACTGGCCTGCTAACCACTGGGTCAGTTGTCGGGAAGCCTTCAACTACTCACTGTTTGAAATTTCAGCAAAATCGTATGAAAAATTAAGTTGTTATGGGCATTAGACCCCTTATCGGAAAATCGGTCTATATAGCAGCTATATCCAAACATGGTCCGATTTGCCCCGTTCAAGAACTTAACCAGCGTGCATCAAAAAGATGTATCTGTGCCAAATTTCAGCTCAATATCTCAATTTCTGAAGGCTTTAGAGTGATTACAACACACGGACGGACAGTCGGAGAGACGGACAGACACACGGACATCGTTAAATCGTCTTAGAATTTTCCGACGATCCGAAATATATATACTTTGTAGGGTCGGAAATTGATATTTCGATGTATTGCAAACGGAATGACTATATGAATATACCCCCTATTCTACGATGGTCGGTATAAAAAGTATATGTATTTCGCTTGACTAACAATATAAATGCCTTTATCTGCATCCCATATTATCTTTATTGGCCTACGAGTTCGCGCAAAGGGCTAAGGGTCATTTAAGATGTACTCCAATGTTAGATGTACTCCATGTTAGATGTACTCTAATCTTAAGAAACTTTATTTGAGCCCAATATTCCCATGGGGATTTTGGAAGTGGGAAGGCCCCCTGGGTGATGTTATGTGGGTTTAGGGGTTGGTGTGGACGCAGTGTGGACTCCCGAAAGTGGGTATGAATTTCGTGCTCTACTCCCAAATATCTCCCATTTGAGCCCCATATTTCCCTGATCGTTAAATATGCATGTCCGATTTAGGAGTGTTTTCGGGGGTGAGGTGGTCTACCAGTAACTTAGCCGTGAAAAAAATATCTGCATCGTGCTCTACTCTCAAATACTATTTATTTAAACCCCATATTGCCATTGGTTTAGGGGTAGTTCATGGTATGAACGTCCCCCAAACACATGGCCCCAAAATTGGTTATCAAATTCGTTTCCAATCTCAAATACGTTTCATATATTGCTATTGTCGGTAAATTTGTACTACACATAGTCACACATTTGGATATCAGATTCGTATTCTACTTCCAAATACATTTAATTGAGCCCCATATTTCGATGGACATATATAATTGCTATTTGTGGGGTGTTTTGGGGAAGTGGTAGACCCCCAGTAAAGTGAGATCAATTTCGTCGTCTCCTCCCTTACACCTTTTATTTGACATAGCCGGCAAATATGTACGATTTAGAGGTGTTTTGGGGTGTGACGTGGTCCTCCAAACACCAAGCCCTGAAAATATAGCAGCATCTTGCTCTACTCTGAAATATCATATATTTGAACCCCATATTGCCATTGGCCTCAAAAATGGATATCAAATTCGTTTCCTTATCTCAAATACCTTTCATTTAACCCCCTTATTGAAATAGTCAGCAAATATGTTTGCCATGGTGAGCAAATACTTCCTATTTGGGGTTGTTATGGGGGTGAGACATCCCCTAGACAGATGGCCCCGAATGGTGATATTAGATTCGTGGTCCACTCCTAAATACTTTTCATTTGTTGTTTGCATAGTTTGGGGAGTGTTTTGGGGGATGGGGCGGCCATTTAGTGACTTTCTGTAAAAATATTGCAATGGTCAACAAATACTTCCTATTTGGGAGGTGTTATGGCGGTGGGGTAGTTCCATAGACCCTTTTCCCGAATATTGATATCAGATTCGTAATTTACTCCCAAAGACCTTTCATTTGGGCCCCATATTGCTATGGTCGTAAGTTTGCCCTCTTTGGGGGTGTTATTGGAGAGGGGCGGCCCCCCCACAACTAGGTCCCACATTTGGATATCAGATTCGTATTCAACACCCAAATACCTTTTATTTGAGCCCCATATTGCCATGGTCAGTAAATAAGTCCTGTTTGGGGAGTGTTTTGGGGTGTGGGGGTGTGACAGTTTGTCCCGAATGTTGATATCGGGTTCGTGGTCTACTCTCAAATACCTTTCATTTGAGCCTCATATTCTCACAGTCTGCAAACATTTCCGGTTTGGAGGGTGTTTTGGTGGTGGGGTGGCAACTCAGTGACTTGGCCCTGAAAATATATATCAGATTCGTGTTTTACGTCCTTTTTGGGTGGTATTATGGAGGTGGGGTAGCGCCATAAACACTTTTTCCTGAATATTGATATCAGATTCGTGCTTTGCTTCCAAAGACCTTTCATTTGAGCCCCATATTGCTATGGTCGTAAATTTGTCTTCTTTGGGGGTGTTCTTGGAGAGGGGTGGTCCCCCAAAACTTGGTCCCACATTTGGATATGAGATTCATATTCAACACCTTAATATATTTTATTTGAGTCCCATATTGCCATGGTCAGTAAATTAGTTCTGCTTGGGGAGTGTTTTGGGTTTGTTTTGTGTTTTGTGACAGCTTGTCCCGAATGTTGATATCAGATTCGTGGTCTACTCTAAAATACCTTTCATTTGAGCCCCATATTCTCACAGTCTGCAAAACATTTCCGGTTTGGAGGGTGTTTTGGGGATGGGGTGGCAACTCAGTGACTTGCCCTGAATATATATATATCAGATTTTTGTTTTACTCTACAAGACCTCTTATTTGAGCCCCACATTGCAATGGTCAGCAAATACGTCCTTTTTGGGTGGTATTATGGAGGTGGGGTAGCGCCATAGACACTTTTCCCTAATATTCGTGCTTTACTCCCAAAGACCTTTCATTTGAGCCCCATATTAACATGGTCGTAAATTTGTCCTCTTTGTCCTCTTTGGGAGTGTTCTTGGAGAGGGGTGGCCCCCCAAAACTTGGTCCCACATTTGGATATCAGATTCGTAGTCCACACCCAAATACCTTTTATTTCACCCCCTTATTGGCATGGTCAGTAAATAAGTCCTCTTTGAAGGGTGTTTTGGGGAGGAGGTGGACCCCCAGAAACTTGGTCACATATATGGATGTCAGATTCGTATTTTACTCGCAAATAACTTTTATATGAACCCCATTTTGCCATAGTCAGTAAATAAGTCCTGTTTCAGGGGTGTTGACCAAAACTTGGTCACACATTTGGATATCTGTTTCACTATTCTACTCGCAAATACCTTTCATTTGAGTCCGATATAGCACAAAAAAAAATGCACAATTTAGGGGTGTTTTTGGGGGTGGGTCCGAAAATTGGTTATCAGATATGTTTTCTAATTTTAAATACCTTTCATTTGATTCCCATATTGTCGTGATTGGTTTATATATAAATTTGGCGGGTTTTGGTGGTGGGGCGTCCCCCCTAGGTTCCCCATCCGGAATTTGGATATAAAGTTTTTGTTTTTGCTTTACTATATGAGTTCACACAAAATTTCGCTTAAATCGCACTACCCATCTCCGAGATCTGGCGTTTCTGAAAATTAGGGTAAGGGGGAAGGTCCGCCCCCCTTTAGATATCAAAACATTTAGTACCCTATTTGAAAGATTTTTAACATTCTACACAATCCAGCCAATTCAATGTCAATGGAGATATCAACATTTTCAAACATTTGTTTTTTGTTTATTCAGATATTCACTTAAAACTAATTAAATAAATAAAATTAAAATTTACTTAAAACTAGACACACACATTTTTTTGTCTACAACTAAACAAGTAAGTTATTCCACTAGATTTTTTTTTTTTTAATTTTCAGTTTTGCTTCCAATTTCTTTTTTTAAGAATTTACGAAATGACTTCTTTTTGGTATAATATGACTCTTTTTTGGTTTATTGCTTTTCAATTGGTATTTACAGTGTCTTTTTCGACTCCTTATTAGGCTTCCAGGCAGAATAGGCTAAATCAAAGTCACGACCCCAACCCGAATGACCTCCCGATGAGACTACAACTTCATGTGAAGATTCTTTGCCACCACCACTTAACAGTTTCTTAATGCCAATTATCGAAGCTAAAACTAAAGCCAATTTGGATACTATTAAAGCTTTACCGGCGAGCATGGCCAAAGCACCATAGGCAATGGGCACAAAGGTGCCACCCAAGAGTAGCGGAATCATAATGTAGGCTCCACCACCTTTTTTGTCCTTCTTTTTGCGACTTTCAACGGAGTTGCCCAAAATCGAGTCATCCGGTCGAACATCGGGGAATCTTATCTGTAACAAAAAGAGGAAGTGAGAAGGGTTATTACTTATTTAAATTTTATTTAAGGAGTTATATTAACTTTGGTTCTTTTGTACCTACACCACGAAATACTTATGTCTAAGACTACCTTAGCTTACGTTTGGTTTAAGTGGCATTCTGCCATCAGACTCATTTAGACGTTTTCGTTCATTGTGATACCACAGGAACAGAAGAAGGGAAATGCCTACCGTTGAAAACCATCCAGATCGCTTTAAAAAGCCCAACAACTTGTGAATGTTCATATCCGCTAAATCAGACAAGTTCTCAAAGAAATAAGAACCTAAAATGGAACTCCTAGCCAGTGCGGGACACACATACAGAAGGGGTTCTATAGTCTTTTCTTCTTCGATGTCCTCACAGCTTCTGCAATAGTCGTTGCTGGCAACCTTCAGTCTGTCAGCATGTCATGACGGACACAATGACTGAGACGTCTGTTCTAACCAGTGACAGCAAAGCGGTAGACCTCTGCTAGTCTAGATTAGGCCACATAGTTTTGGAATACGCACAGCCCCCACTTTGTGACCATCTATCATTCGTTGTCATTCGGTCCTGGGCCTGAAAACTTAGCTACGTAACTTCTGTTACCAGGGATATCGTAGTTCCAATCGGTTCCATCATGAGTAGTGGTAGAGTACTTTTTATCAAAAAGCGGCGCAGGTAGGATTGGGACACCGGATATTGTATCAAGGATGACACAGTGTCCGTAGCCGCCACATGACCAAAGGGAAAGCTCCCTTAACCTCACGGAAGTGGTCGCAGCAATTTGTCTAGCCACTAATGTGCAGATTCATTAGATGTAGCATTAAATTCAGTGCATAAGATGGTGTCGTCCGCAGTGCGGCTGTGATGCACAAACAAGCCTTCATTTGTTTCCGGTTAAGAATTGAGCACTAGGTGGACTTTTGAAGCGCCGTCCACCAGACCATAACACCATATAGCATTATAAACCTGACAACTGCTGTATATACCCAATGCATGACACGCCATCTAAACCGCCAACTTTTGCCAATGGCTCTCTTGCAGTTGTATAGGGCAACAGTTGAGTTGCTTGCCCTTTCCAAAATGTTGGATTTGAATATCAATTTCCTGTCCAGCAAAACACCCAGGTATTTTGCGATTTCTATAAATGGAACTTTTACAGAAAGTATAAGTATTCTTAATCGTCAGCAGCTTTCTAACTTTCAAAATTGTATCGCTAGCCCTTCGAAAATTTGCACAAATCCTTAGTATTTACATACATCGGTTGGAATTGCAAAGAAGCCAAATCGGTCCGTCTGTTGCTGAAACTTTGGATGAGTATTGCTTGCTATAAGTGCCCAAGAAGTCAAGTCGAGAGTTAGGCATATGTAGGAGCTACATCAGGTTATAGACTGATGCCGTATCTGGTTTAGGTGTTGGATGTTATGTCAGAAATCTTCGTGTAATATTCCAGTCAAATCGGAAAGGTATTGCGGCCTCAAGGGGATCAAAGTATATAATGGGGAATAAGTCGTTAACCACTTCTATTGTCATCTTTTTGGTCAGCTTGATCCCTGCCTTATCGCTTGTCTTAAGAGATCTTCCGCCGCTCCATTGTGAGGTGCCAGCGATTGTAAGGACGACTTCTCGTAATACCGTGTGATAAGTTAATGTTACTCATACAGCTGCTTTTCTTTGCGCCGATAGTATGGGTTGCCCAAAAAGTAATTGCGGATTTTTTAAAAGAAAGTAAATGCATTTTTAATAAAACTTAGAATGAACTTTAATCAAATATACTTTTTTTACACTTTTTTTCTAAAGCAAGCTAAAAGTAACAGCTGATAACAGCTATGAAAAAATTTGAAAAATCCGCAATTACTTTTTGGGCAACCCAATATTTTCTTTGGTCCTGTTTGCATCTTTAGGGTCCTTCTCTTGCTTTATAGAGGTCCACCTATATTGACTATTATCCTGCGATGTCGTATGATTATTTCTGCTGCTTTCATCGTACGGCCTTGACAAATTGACCACATTGGTTCATAAAAGTGAAGCGACACACAGATGTTACGAGATCAACCACAAATGTTCATAAATCTACAACAGTGTCTGTTAATGAAACATCCAACGTTTACATTCTGGCAACGTGTAGTGCAAAGGTTTTTTTTTTAAAGATTGCAAAAAGTTGTATATGGTGCAGAGAATTAAACCTGTGTTCCAAACAGCTAACCACATTGCACCACAGCCGCCTATGTACAAACAATGTTGTAAGAGTCATTTGAACTTAAGATTAGAATACATACAAATTTTGTAGGGATGATGTTCCCAACGATCTGTGCGTGAAACAACAACCGGCATTCACGAAATCGACCCCGTTTCTCGACAATATTTTCAACAATGCCTGTGCATGAATTGTGAACGTCTTTTTTTATCAGTGTACTCTATTTATTTGGTAGACATTAACTTAGAATCCAAACTCATCTTAAATTTATTTTTTATTAATCCGTCATATGTCCCTAATTGTTTTTCATACCACGCCCCTAAGTTGGTTCATGTCTGGCATTGAGTCCTCACCTAAGTGCCGATGTCTGTTAGCCGCGAAAGCCGATCACTTCCCAACAATCTATCACTTGCCGCATCGATATTGCATAAATGAGTCCTAAGTATTCCGTTATGGTACCGAAAGCTGCACTGACCTCCTTTCAGTAATAGCCTCGTCTTCTCACGATCCGGGTTTCTTTATAGGATTTTCGTCGTCCTCAGACGTTTCGCCGTCTGGTATTGAGTCCTCACCTAAGTGCCGGTGTCTGTTAGCCGCGAAACCGGGCAATGACATTGGAAATGCTTCAACTTCCCAACAACTATCCCTTACATCATCGATTTTGCATAAGTGAGTCCTAAGTGTCCCGTTATGATACCGAAAGCTCTACTGACCTCCTTTCAGTAATAGCTTCATCTTCTCACTATCTGTATGTCTATGGTTCGAATATCTAGAATAGTCTCCAGTGCCTTAGTGGGCGTGGTCCTTGTCGCTTCACCGATGCCAAGACATCATGTTCTCTGAACGTGTTGCATTATCCTTACGTTTCATTTTTTCTCCGTTGCAGTCTACAAAAATACTGAAGGGAAAGTAAGTATTGATCTAATCACGCCACGCTGTAGAGCCAGTGGATTATCCTCCGATTTAGGCCCCATTTCGATCCTACAGCCCGATTGCATAGTGCCCAGCATATGAGAGCCTTCTCGGCACGCTCCTGAACGTGACACTTCCAATTCAGTTTCCTGTCTAAGACCTTGTCAGATATCGAAATCGTCTTATTGAGGAAACGTGGTGTGTTAATTCGACCACCTTCGTCTTCCTCGTGAACAGGCATATTTCAGTCTTCTCTGGGTTAACATTGAGTTAACATTGTGTGTACCACCGTGTTTGCCTTCAAAAGACTTCATTGCTGGAGCTTCTTCATCCATTCTGACAACATGACCTAGCCAACGTATCCGTTGTATTTTGATGCGTGTAACTATACTATCGTCGTCATACAGCTCATACAGCTCGTGGTTCATACGTCGCCTATATTCTCCGTTAACGCAAACTGGTCCATATATTTTACGAAGAATCTTTCTCCCAAATACTCCAAGCACTGCCTCATCTGCTTTCACAAGTACCCATGCTTCAGAACCATATTACAGCACGGGTAGTATCAGTGTCTTGTAAAGTGTAGTCTTCGTCTGTCGAGAGGTGGCCTTGTTTCTAAACTGCTTACTTAGTCCAAAGTACCATCTGTTTGCCAGTATTATTCTTCGCTGAATCTCAAAACTGGTGTCATTCGTTTCGGTTACGGCGGTGCCGAGGTAGATAAAGTTACTGACTATCTCAAAGTTGTGGTTCCCAACTTTCTCCATGTTCTTTATCTGGTCGGTTGTTTAAGGCTTTTTGGGAGTTGAAACCATCCATTTCGTCTTATCTCCATTTACTGCCGGACCCATTTTCACTGACTCTCTTTCGATTCTCTCAAAGGCTGCAGTTACTACTTCCGGTAACCGACCTATGATATCGATATCGTCGGCATAGGCGAGTAGCATGTGCTCTCTTGTGATTAGTTTGCCATATCTATTCACATCTGCTTCTCGTATAATCTTCTCCAGCAAGATATTAAAGAGATCACACGATAGGCTGTCTCCTTGTCTGAAACCTCGTTTGGTATTAAATGGTTCGGAGAGATTCTTTCCTATTCTTACTGAGGAACGCGTATCAAGTGCCATCCTGCAGAGTCTTATTAATTTTGCAGGGATACCAAACTCAGACATGGCTTGAAATACATTTGAACGTAAAGGGGTCTCGAAGGCGGCTTTGTAGTCAACAAAGAGATGGTAGGTGTTGATTTGTCCTTCTCGGGTCTTTTCCAGCATTTGTCGCAGTGTGAATATCTGGTCTAGGGTGGATTAGACCATTGATAGATCCCAATTATCTCATTGACTTTAGGTTTTAATCTTTCACACAGTACGCTCGAGAGTATCTTGTATGCGATGGGACTTATTCCTCTGTAGTTGGCACATTCCGTCTTGTCTCCTTTCTTGTGTACGGGACATAGTATGCTGAGGTTCCAATCATCGGGTATGCATTCTTCTAGCCAGATTGCGCTGATAAGCTGATGCATACGCCTTATCAGCGTGTCGCCTCCGGTCTTAAATAGTTCAGCGGGTAACCCGTCGGCTCCTGCTGCCTTGTTGTTCTTTAGTCGGGTTACTGCTACTTGGACCTCATTCTGACTAGGAGGTAAACATTCTATACCATCATCACGGATTGGTTCTGCGGTATCCTCTTCGCCGCCAACATCAGACACTAGCAGTTAGGTAAAATGTTCTTTCCATATCCTCAGCATGTTGTCTGTGTCAGATTTCCTTCTTTGTATCTGCAGGAGGATGTGCATGCACCAAAGCCATCGGTTTGGTGTTTAATTCTTTGGTAGAATTTCTGGACTTCATTCTGACATCTCAATTCGCTCACACTCACGTCTTTCCATTTCCTTTCTCTTTCTGTGGGATAGACGTTTCTCCTCTCTCCTTTTCTCCCGATACCTCTCCTTCATCTGGCGCGTTGCTACTGATTGCAGGGTAGCTCTATATGCCTCATTCTTGGCTTCAGTAGCATCTCCACACTCTTGGTCGTACCATGGGTTTTTTGGAGGAGGCTTCCGGTACCCGAGTACGGATTTCGCGGCATTTTCCATGGAGTGGGCAATAGTTTGTCACTGCGCCTTTATATCATCGGAACAAGGAGTGCTTTCTTCAAGCAGTTGGGTCAGTCGAGTGGAGTATGCCGCTGCCATCTGTTGTGTTTGCAGCTTTTCAGTGCAGTGTCAGATCGTACTTTCCTCGCCATGTTCAAACGGGTGCGAACTTTTGCTACAACAAGGTAATGATCCAAATCTATATTCGCTTCACCTATCGGTCGTACGTCTAACACGCTGGATGAATGCCTTCCATCTATCATAACGTGATCAATTTTGTTCCTCTTGTTTTGATCGGGTGACAGCCACGTGGCTTTGTGAATATTTTATATTGAAATCTGGTGCTGACTAACTACCATGATTTTTGCCGCGGCGAAATCAATCGGCCTCAACGATGACTAGACGTTATCTCGTGGATGATAAACTTTCCGACTGTTGGACCAAAATGTCTTCCTTCCCTATTTTCGCATTAAAATCTCCCAGAACGATTTTAATGGCGACATCGGACAATAAATGCGTCTTTAATGGGTCCAAAACCATAAATCGAGAGATCGGTCTATATGGCAGCTATATTCAAATCTGGTTCATATTGCAGAAAGATGTCGAGGGGCCTTACTTAACTCACTGTCCTAAATTTCGGCGATATCGGAAAATAAATGCATCAATTATGCTGGACCGATCTGAACCAAATTGAAGAAGGATGTCCAAGGGCCTAACGCAACTCACTGTCCCAAAGTTTAGCAAAATCGGACAATAAATGCGTCTTTTATGGGCCCAAATCTTTAATCGAGAGATCGGTCTATATGTCAGCCATATCCAAATCTGGACCGATATGAGCCAAATTAAAGAAGGATGTCGAGTAGCCTAACACAACTCACTGTCCCAAATATCATCAAAATCGGATAATAAATGTGGCTTTGGTGGGCCTAAGATCCCAAATCGTCGGATCGGTCTATATGGGGCTATATAAAGATATAGTCCGATATAGACCATCTTCGAACTTTGCCTGTTTATGGACAAGAAAAGGACCTGTGCAAAGTTTCAGCTCAATATCTCTATTTTTAAAGACTGCAGCGTGATTTCAAAAGACAGACGGACGGACGGACATGGCTAGATCGTCTTAGAATTTTACGTCGATCCGATTTATAAATATATACTTTGTAAGGTCATAAATGGATATTTCGATGTGTTGCAAACGGATGACAAAATAAATATGCCCCCCTCCTTCGGCGGTGGGTATAAAATATGGAAAAAGGCAATTTTCGGTCAAAAATGGGAATAACATAACATAGATGCGTTTTTTAGTGAATTTTTTATATTTGTATTGACTCTAGTAGGAGATATGGGGAGTACAATATTGCCATTTTAACAAAAAACCCTTTGAAAACCCTTCGAGTCTGTAAGTCCCAGCTTTATAATACATTTTTCATTCACAAATGGCAGACTTATTTCCACAAATTTTTCCACATCCCACTGCTCGTTGTCGGACACGAATGCCTTTTTGTAGCATGAATTCGCCATTCAAGGCTCATATTTGGAGACTGCTTATTGTCTCAGCTGACCTGAATATCCGCCCGCTGACCCCGTTAATAGCCGGAGTTCGACCCTACTGTGCGGGGTCTTAGACCAACACTAAGGTATTACAAACGAAGTTAATATATTTATTCCCACCCACCTATCTTTTGGCGGAGGGTTGTCAAAACCAAACTTTCATTATCCTTGGCCTATATATGTATCTCTCACTCACCTGCAATGTATGACGCTGTAAAAATCCTGCAATATTTTTCACAATCATATTCGTTAGAACTTGTTCCTTGGCTTCCAGTGCACGCGGCAAATTCGCCTCCAGTTCAGCTTCGCTCAGCAATGGCTTCATGGGCTCCGCCGTATCATCGGCCTTAACAAATTTAATGCCTTCCATAATTTTTAAGGTTTTCGCAGAACGTTGGACTTTTTCCAGACCAGTCAGCAGTTTCACTTTGAGGCACACGGAGAGATTTTCAGCCGCACATTGCTGATACAGCCGATAACCATTGAAAGATCTTTCCAGATATTTGCCGAGTTCGATGTACTGCTCGTCGTTTGCGGCAGCCGTTGTGTTGAACTTTGGGGCTCTTCAGCAACACTGTTTGCATGCTGATATGTATGGGAGGCGGCCGATGATGAACTGGAAGCGCTGCGAGCCGCCGAGGTTTGAAACCAACAGAAAATTATTGTTATCACTGCCACATGCCACACGTATTTCAACATATTGCACTTTTAGTTTCACTTAGTTTAAAATGTTCAGCAAAGAATCGGATGATCCTTATAGGATCAAAATAGATATACAGGTGCGCTATCCTGCAATGTCAAAATGTTGCTGAAGAATCGACTTATCTTTGTTTAGTGAACACTATGAAACATTTGTTGATGTCAAGTTTTTCTTTGAACTGATCCGATATTTTGGTTGTACGTGTTTTTTATACCACCTTTAACAAAATCATGGAGTTTTTCTTTTCAATTTCATGCTGTTTTTCTTCTCCGAAGCTGGCGTAGTTGGCGTTTAGGTTTTTGTTTTTCCGAAAGAATTAAATTGGCAGATCCAATTCATTCCATTGCATGTATATATGGTGCTTTGCTGCAATTATCTCTAATATGCTTTGATTACAACAAAAGAAAACTACAAAGAACAGCAAACCCATCGTTGGAAAGCATGCGATTTTCTTTTTCGTACAAATGCATGTTGAGCTAAATGTTTTAAAAAACTAAAAGTCAAATTAAACTATTATAAGTTTTGTCTTAGGCATCATCACATTAAATAATACAGAGAAAGAAAAAATTGAGATTTTCGGTAATGACAGTCTAATTTTTTAAAGGAGATAAAAAAAGAAAGAGCTGAAACAACGTAACGAAACGAATAAGACATCAACGGCTTACAGAAGGATAATTGGCAAAATGAATCGAACATCACTCATTGATACGTTATGTTAAGTTTTGGGAGTTTGGTGCATTCAGCGATCGTTATTAGAATTTTCTGGCGAACATTTTTGTACGATATTTTCATATGCTATTGGGTTGCCCAAAAAGTAATTGCGGATTTTTCATATAGTCGGCATTGACAAATTTTTTCACAGCTTGTAACTCTGTAATTGCATTCTTTCTTCTGTCAGTTATCAGCTGTTACTTTTAGCTTGCTTTAGAAAAAAGTATATTTGATAAAAGTTCATTCTAAGTTTTATTAAAAATTCATTTACTTTCTTTTAAAAATCCGCAATTACTTTTTGGGCAACCCATAGAATCCCATTTTAAAGGATTTTTTAACCCTCTTTCCTTGAAGGGGCCGAAAAAAAGGCCTGGGTTGAGAACAGACCCAGGAAAGACGGAGCTGGTCCTCTTAACTCGGATATAAAAAAAATACCCAGCAGTAGACAATAGTCTTTGGACGGGATCTCCTGCAGATGTCGAAGGAAGCAAAATAACTGGGCCTAATCATCGATTCGAAACTGCCGTGGAAAGGAAATGTATAGGAAAGAAGCCGAAGCAAGGGGATGTACGGTAGAAAGTAAGGGTTTGCCCCGAACATGATTTTCTGGATATACATGGCCAATGAGAGATCAGTGCTGATATAAGGCGCACTGGTGGTGGTGGAAGGTTGTGGTGAAGAGGATTCGCAATGGCGAGTTTCAGATGGTACAAAGACTGAACTTCAGCATAATCACGGAAGCGTTTAGGCCCACACCGCAGGCAGGTATGGATGCGATGCTGAATTTGCAGTATATTGAAATCTGTATTCGGAACTGTGCCGCAAAGGTAGCTGTGAGAATTTGGCAGACTGAAGGAGGGCGAATACGGCCACGATTTCATTGTGTATACAATGGATGCGGTGGGTAGACTGAGGAGATCTCAGACTACCTGTACTAAGACCGAGAAAGGATCCTCGGGATTTGATTTCCAGTAAGGAACGAGTAAATGTCAGAAGATTTGTTTGCAAAGGATGAGATCTCGATCTTCACAGACTCCAGTATGGAGACAATCACGGGATTGGGAGTGTATTCGGGGACAATGAGTGTAGTCGGGGAAAACTGACGAACGAAAGTACGGTCTTTTAGGTATGTGCCATTACGAAAGCCGCAAATGAAATCCTGGAATAGTAATAACGTCTTCAAAATTCAGGATTTATATGGACAGTATGGTAGTCCACAGGGCCCTGGGTTCGTAGATAGAAAGATGGAAGTGTGTGGAGTAATGTGGTGGAATAGAATAGTAAACTTCAAATTCCCGGACACGATGGTGTTCCGGGAAATGAGACAACGGATAAACTTGCCAGAAAAGCTCCTCCACAGGGAGCGAAACAGTCGCGGGTCTTGCGTACATCCCCTATGTCGAACTACTGAAAATAGTAAAGGGAGTGACCAGTGCAGATGCGGCGGCGAGTTGGGAATCTGTACACAGATCTTGAACACCGAGGACTTTTTGGCCTACTATCGGCCGGAATATTACGAAGGAACTGGTAGCCTTTGGTAAGAGCTATGGTTTATGTGATATAACGGGGCACTGTGCGGTATGCCATAACGTAGGGGCCTCGCATAATAATTCCTACTGAAGCTGTCTGGATGAGAATGAGAAGAAATCGATCAAGCACTGGCCCTATTAGTGTGCGGGTCAACAGGTACACAGGCAACGGATAAACATACCAGAAAGGCTCCTCCACAGGGAGCGAATTAGTCGCCGGTCTTGCATACATCCCATATGTCGAACTACTGAAAATAGTAAAGTGAGTGACCAGTGCAAATGCTGTGTCGAAGTGGAAATCTGTACACAACTGTTAAACACCGAGGACATTTTTGGCCTACTATCGGCCGGAATATTACGAAGGAACTGGTAGCCTTTGGTAAGAGCTATGGTTTATGTGATATAACGGGGCACTGTGCGATATGCCATAACGTGGGAGCCTCGCATAATAATTCCTACTGAAGCTGTCTGGATGAGAATGAGAAGAAATCGATCAAGCACTTGCCCTATTCATGTGCGGGTCAACAGGGACACAGACTTTCCCACAGGTATGTGGATAAGAAAGGATGGTTTCGACGGGAGACGCCATGAAATCCTACACACATATGGATAGACGAGCTTATTGTCACTCGCCAGGTAGATTCACAGGTAGCAGAGAGTTATCGGGAGAAAAGAAGAAATGTTTATTCCGCAGAAAGAACATGTACAAGCATGCTAGGTCGGCCGGGCCGAATCTTATACATCCTCCACCATGGAACGCAAGGACCGATATGGCCCATTTACAATTCCAACCGACCTACACTAATAAAAAGTATATGTGCAAAATATCAAGCGTCTAGCTTTACTCCTTCGAAAGTTAGCGTGCTTTCGACATACAGACGAACGGACGGACATGGCTAGATCGACATAAAATCTTACGACGATCAAGAAGACCTTTCATTTGGGTCTCATATTGTCATGATCGCCCAATATGCTCATTTTAGAAGATTTTGGGGTTGGGCGGCCCCGCAGTAACTTGGACTCAGTTTTTAATATAAAATTCGTACTCTACTCCTGAATACCTTTTATTTGAGTCCCATATTCTCCGATCGGTCTACTTTTATTTTTGGGTGGTACTTTTGGGGTAATGGGAGAGTCCGCCCCTCCCGATGTCGAAAAATTATATAGCCTATTGGTCCTTCCAGACCACCCCTCACAATCTGTGAACATTTAAAGAAAATAGCTTCAGCTGTTTTTGAGTTGATACGGAACAAACAAAATTACATATCCACAATGACCATCCAAACAAACAAACACAAATTTATTTTTATACCCTCCACCATAGGATGGGGTATACTAATTTCGTCCTTCTGTTTGCAACACCTCGAAATATTCATCTAAAACCCCAAAAAGTATATATATTCTTGATCGTCATGGCATTTTAAGTCGATCTAGCCATGTCCGTCCGTCTGTCTGTCGAAAACACGCTAACTTTCGAAGGAGTAAAGCTGGCCGCTTGACATTCTGCACAAATACTTTTTATTAGTGTAGGTCGGTTGGGATTGTAAATGGGCTATATCGGTCCACATTTTGATATAGCTGGCATATAAACCGATCTGGCATCTTGACTTCTTGAGCCACTGGAGTTCGCAATTCTTTTCCGATTTTGGCTGAAATTTTGGATGAAGTTGTTTTTTATGTCTTCTAACAAGTATACTAAGTATGGTTCAAATCGGTATATAACCTGATATTGCTACCATATAAACCAATCTTGACTTCTTGAGCTTCTAGAGCAATTGTTATCCGATTTGGCTAAAATTTTGCACGAGGGGTTTTGTTGTCACATTTAACAGCTGTGCTAAGTATGGTTTAAATCGGCCTATAACCTGATATAGTTCCCATATAAACCGATCTGGGATCTTGAATTCTTGAGCCACTAGAGGGCGCAATTATTTTCCGATTTGGCCGAAATTTTGTATGAAGTATTTTGATACGACTTCCAACAAGTGTACTAAGTATGGTTCAAATCGGTATATAACCTGTTATTGCTACCATATAAACCAATCTTGGGTCTTGACTTCTTGAGCTTCTAGAGGGCGCAATTGTTATCCGATTTTGCTGAAATTTTGCACATAGTGTTTTAGTATCACTTTTAACAAATGTGCTAAGTATGATTTTAATCGGTTCATAATGTGGTATAGCTGCCATATAAACCGATCTTGGGTCTTGACTTTTGAGCTTCTAGAGGGCACAATTCTTATCCGATTTTGCTAAAATTTTGCACGAGGTGTTTTGTTGGGACTTTTAGCAGCCGTGCTAAGTATGGTTCAAATCGGTCCATAACCTTATATAGCTGCCATATAAACCGATCTTGGATCTTGACTTCTTGGAGCACTAGATGGCACAATTCTCATCCGATTTGGCTGAAATTTTCCGTGAAGTGGTTTTTTATGATTTCCAATAAGTGTATTAAGTATGGGTCAAATCGGTATATAACCTGATATAGCTGCCATATAAATCGATCTGGCATCTTTACGTCTTAAGCCTCCAGAGGGCGCCATTTATATCCAATTTGGCTGAAATTTCGTAAAACGGCTTCTCCTATGAACTTCCCCATTCGTATCAAGTATGGTTTAAATCTATCTATAGCCTGACACAGCTCCCATATAAACCGATCTCCCGATATTACTTCTTGAGCCCCTTTAGGGTACAATTTTTCTCCGATTTGGCTGAAATTTGCCACAATGACATCTACTATGGTCCAAATAGTACCATAACTTGATATAGCTACAATAGCATTACCAATCTTATCCATTATTCTCAGTTTGGCTAAAAGGAGATACGCGGGCAAAGAAGACGACAAATGCGATCCATGGTGGAGGGTATATAAGATTCGCCCCGGCCGAACTTAGCACGCTCTTACTTGTTATATATAGAGTTAGATAAATAATTATTCAGTCTCGAATTATAATTAAATGAAATCTCATTATATTGGGTTGGCCAAAAAGTAATTGCGGATTTTTTAAAAGAAAGTAAATGCATTTTTAATAAAACTTAGAATGAACTTTAATCAAATATACCTTTTTACACTTTTTTTCTAAATCAAACTAAAAGTAACAGCTGATAACTGACAGAAGAAAGAAAGCAATTACAGAGTCACAAGCTGTGAAAAAATTTGTCATCGCCGACTATATGAAAAATCCGCAATTACTTTTTGGGCAAACCAATATATTGCACTATAAGGCCCTAAACATTTCTCAGTGTATTTATTATATTTCTTCAAAACATTTTTCAAGATTTGAAATCACTGGCACACTCCAAAACATTGGAGAAAAAGATTAAATGGAAAACACCAACCAACAAATTTTTTTCGCATCAAGAAAAACAGCCTTCTCATTTTGGGGGTAAATTTCTATAGAGATGTGTTTATGACTATCCACTCGATAATTATGCACTTTTTCTTTACTTGTTCCATGCCGTTGCACTTTCATGTCTGCTGCCAATGCAACCTGCAAAAGAGAATCAAACTTCAATTCAAAACCAAATGAAAATGATCGCGATCGCGATCGCTTATGGCTTGCGTGATTTTGAGAAATATATTTGTGGCTGTTTAATTTTACTTCGTTTTTAATCAGATCATCAAAAACAAATCTCTCCTCTCACAAATAAAAAAAAAAAATAAAATTTTTATAGAGGCCTTCATAAAATTAAAATAAGACTTTGTTCTAGTTTGGAAAATCTTTTCACTAAAAGAAGAACAAAAGAAACCAGTTTTCGCTTTGGTAAAAGTAATTTTGTAGACGAATTAAATATCAATTGGTGTTTATAGGATTTAGTAAAATAATTAAAAATTTGGTTAATACTTTCGTCACGAAATTGTAGCACAAGACTTGTTAATATATAATGGTTAATCAAAAACACACTATTTCGCACTGCAGGTTTGGTTGGTGAAAAGAAATCAAGTGTACTTTATTGAAAACAAATTAGGATGAACAAAAGTCGGGCAAAGTCGAACTTTTGGATTTGCCGGCTAAGTAGTCGTTTTGAAATTTGACTTAAATTTGAAATAATTTTTCAAGTTTTTTGCCTGTTAGGGTGAGATCATTTAATTTTACAATTTTTGTTTGTTTCTCTTTCGAGACGAGCTCAACGATCGGAGATTGTAAAATTTAATGATCTCGCCCTAACAGGCAAAAAACTTGAAAAAAGAAAAAGACGCCAGAGCCCGGCCAGGATTCGAACTTGGGCACATGGAGCAACAGCGAGAGCCATTGACGTTGTCTTAGCGTTCGAAGCCATCAATACAACTTCCAACAGATGCGCAAAATAATGTGTAGTGTGGAAGAAGTGTCGTTTGTCACAGACAGAATGTCTATCATTACACAAAAATACATGCATTGGGAAACGTACAGCTAATAAGCGGGGTTGTCGAGCTTGGTTAATGTGGCAATTGTATCATAGATGCGTTTTCGCTATTAATACGATTCAAATACAACATACCAACACACGGCCCTTGAAGCCATCACACCTAATATGGTTGAAAAGTCTTCTAACCAAAGACGAAACGAAACGCGTCCCATAGTGGTTATTGTGTGTTGCTATCTTTGGCTTTCCTTTTTCATTTGCATCTCCGATCATTGAGCTCGACTCGAAAGAGAAATTAACAAAAATTGTAAATTTGAAATGTAGAATTTCTACCAAAATCCGTACATATTGTAGGAGTCAAAGAGCAAATCGCTGTGCAAAATTTTGGACAGATCGGTGGATAAATGCGTTTGCGAAACCTATATCTAAATCTCTACCGACTTCTAGGAAATCCACCTATGATAAGTACCCCGGCCGACACAGGGTAACTATGAGCACCACACAAGCTGGAACTTTGAGCTCCGTCCATCGGTGCGGTGTCCATCGTTACCACGGGAAGCTTAGCTGAAAGCTATCGGGCGCGTCCACAGGTTGCGGATGGTGGAAAGCTCAGTTTTTATGCGGAGCAGCTGCAAATGCGACCGCGGACAGTCAGCGATTTTGAAGAGGAAAGTCTTAGTAAGGAGCCAGATGGCACTGGCTCTTAATTAAATACTGAGTGGCAATGATACTCAAGATGACAAGGCGAGTTATTGACGCCTTCAAATAACCAATCACCAACATCGGCTGGTGACGAGCTTCGGATCTTGGAACAAGCGGCTCGCTACAACGAGGAATGCATGTGCAATCCCACAAAACCCATGCGGTTGGGGCGCTGGGCCAGTACCCCGCCCACGGAAAACTATGCGAAACAAAGGAATGGTAAAAACCTGATAGGAATGGAAGAGGTCTCCGATAGAATGCCTGAGGCGACACTTGAGGTTGATTGCAAGGCACTGCTGCCAGTGGCACAGTCTTGGATTGACGGAACTATGGTATTGTCATCTGGAAGATCATGCTACACACTCATAGAAAAAAGTTTGCTGAAAATAGCAAACACTGTCTGCTGAATATTAGTAGTTAATTTTGCAGTAGTTTTTTGTACTTAAAACAGCAGATTTTGTTTGCTGATTTAACTGACCGAAATGTTTGCCAATGCCGCAGACCTATGTTTGCTGGAACAGCAGCAATATCTGCTTCCCCATTTCAGCAGACAAAAACTGCTACTTTAACAAAAACTTTTGCTGTTTTGAATAACAATTTTGGTTGAGTGCAAAGATGGATCAAAACTAGAGGACATAATGGGCTTGGGGGTTTACACTGTGTACCCAGGGACTACGATTTGTTTTTGACTGCCTGGCCATAAAACGGTTTTGCAGGCGGAGATCTGGGCGATCACGGAATATGTGAGGCGGTGTGCTGTTAACGCGAAGACGTCGAGAGTGAACATCTTTCGGACAGTAAACTGACATTTAGGGCAATAACAACCAGGCCGGTAAGGTTACTAACACTCTTGGAATGTAAGAAGGAGATTAACACCTTCTATAAGGATGGTACGATCTCCATCGCATGGGAGTAAGGGGGAATAATAGAGCAGACGATTTGGCAGTGAAGACAAGAGGACTGCCGTCAATAAACTTGGTTAACCCGAAGCCTTTCGGGTCGATATAGTCTGAGTTAAGGGCGTGGGCGACGAAGTTGTGAAACAGCGAAATGGTCGGTAGGGCGACGAAAATCCTACCGGGAGATCCGGATATGGAGAAGACGAGGCTATTACTAAAAGGAAGTAGGCAGCAGCTGTCAGTATCAGCAGCTGCGAGGTCACTTATGCTAAATCGGAGAGGCAAGTGATAACATGTGTAAGGCATGTGTAGAAGATGATGAGATGTGGGAGCATTTCCTACGTCTTTCGCATCTAGCAGACACCGGCACATAGGTGGGGACACAACACCTGACATGAAACAACTTAGAGGAGTGGTATATAAAACAATTAGGGATTTTGTAAGATGCACGGAATTTATGACTTTGGACGGAATACTACAACCATACCATAACTGTTAATTTTTTAGTATTTAGAGCGCACATCAACCCAATTACTGGCTTAGTAGTATGTCCATAGTGGCATGGGGCTGATTATTATCCTGATTCAGCCCGAACCACCACTGTTGCACAGGGTATTATAACTTTGTCCTTTGAAGACTGTAGTAGCCACAATTTTTGTATGATCTTCACAAAATTTAGGAGGGTAGTTCTATTTGACGTTCCAATATGTGTGCGAAATTTCATCAAAGTCAGTCCAAATTTAGATATATCTCCGATATATATCTTTAATTCGAAATGACCCTTTAAGGCTGGAGTAGCCACAATAAAGAAAAAAAATCTTACAAGGTTCTATTCAATATTTCAATAGGTATGTAAAAATAAGTCTGACTACATCTCAACACAGGTTTCATGTATTAAAATTAGAAGGTATATAGACTCGGTGGTGTAGGGTATTATATAGTCGGCTCCGCTCGACTTTTATTCTTCCTTACTGGTTTTAATTCAAATATCTAAATCTGAACCAATTTCTATCAAATTCACCAGCAATGTCGAGAGTCAGGAGAGAATTTATTGTGCAAAATTTTTTTGAAAATCGTTTAACAAATAATATCCAAATCTGAATCGATTTCCTTTGGTTTCTAAGGGCTTCGTCTCTAGGCCGAAAAACATGCCCATACCAAATTTGAAGACGATCGGATGAAAATTGCAACCTGTAGTTGGTACACAAATTAACATGGACAGACGGACAGACAGACGGACATAGCTAAATTGAATCAGAAAGTGATTCTGAGTCGTTCGGTATGCTTATCAATGGGTCTATCTCTCTTCGTTTTGTGTGTTACAAACAAAAGCACTAAGTTATAATATCCTGTAGTGGTGTAGGGTATAATAAGTATACCTCCATCCTATGGTGGAGGGTATAAAAATCATGTATATGGAATCCCATGTGACAAAATCTTACCGAATTAACATTGATGTGGCTAACATGAACGTAGTGTTTTATTATCACTTTCAATCACAATTCCAATTCCAATCCGAATCGGTCTATTATCTGATATAGATCTCATAAAAAACGATCGTGAGATTTTCACATCATTATTTAGATGAACTTTGAGCCTATGGAGGGTGCAATTACTATACGATTTGTCTAAAATTTTCAACGAAGAGTTTTATTTGGGTATATAAAATTCGATCCAATCAAATTGAGTGCGCTTTTATTTGTTTAAATTTTAGAAATTCAGCAGTAAGTGTTGATTATAATATGCCCTTTGTTGAGTTCTGGTGCTACGTTGCCAACCAAAATCGTTGGTAAAGAAAACTGATGAAGAGTAAAATTTATAGCATAACCTAAGGCGCGAAGCGATAAAAATGCCTTCTAAAACAAAAGACTTAAGGCACAAACCTGATATTAAATTATTTATACAGTACAAATTATAAACCATGATTAATTTTCGCAGGTCCAATGAAGCTGACAGCAAAAACAAAATTCCCAACAAACTCTTCTTTCTCCAGTAGATTCTTTATAGTAGGGCAATTGCCCTCTTCCCCAACCAACTTCTTCACAGACAGAGTTTCTGTATTTTGTCCGATTTGGCTGAAATTTGGCATAAAGTGTTCCATTATGACTTCCAAAAACTGTGCCAATTACAGTCCAAGTCTGTCTATAACCTGATATAGCTCCCATGTAGACCGGTCTCTTGATCATCCTTGTTTGGTTCCTAACAGCTTTATTTTTTGCTGGTTTGACAGAAGTTTGGTATGTACACTAAAATTATGCCCTTCAACTAAATTTGTTTTGGATACATTTTTAGCAGAATCCATGGTGATGGGTTCCTAAGATTCAGCCCGTCCGAAGTTAGCACACATTTACTTGTTATATCCTTCACCATAGGATGGGGGGTATACTAATTTCGTCATTCTGTTTGTAACCACTCGAAATATTCGTCTGAGACCCCATAAAGTATATATATTCTTGATCGTCGTGATATTTTATGTCGATCTAGCCATGTCCGTCCGTCTGCCCGTCCGTCTGCCCGTCCGTCCGTCCGTCTGTCTGTCTATCGAAAGCACGCTAACTTTCGAAGTAGTAAAGCTAGCCGCTTGAAATTTTGCACAAAATCTTCTTATTAGTGTAGGTCGGTTGGGATTGTAAATGGGCCATATTGGTCCATGCTTTTATATAGCTGCCATATAAACCGATCTTGGGTCTTGACTTCTTGAGCCTCTAGAGGGCGCAATTCTTATCCGATTGGAATGAAATTTTGCACTACGTGTTTCGTTATGATATTCAACAACTGCACCAAGTATGGTTCAAATCGGTCCATAACCTGATATAGCTGTCATATAAACCGATCTGGGATCTTGACTTCTTGAGCCTCTAGAGGTCGCAACAATTATCCGATTTGTCTGAAACTATACTGTTCCCTTCCCTTCAGTATTAATCTCGTTGTTGCTGTTGTTATAGCAGTTTATTGTGATCTATCTTTCGTCTGCTTCATTCTGTTGAGTGTCAAGACCTAGGAACTCTGCGACAAGATGGGGTGCGTCCACAGGGATCTGGGTCTGAGTCGAGTGGGTCTGGCCGGGCAGTTAAACAGGTGACGTGTATCGTGCGGTCCCTGGTTACAATCGGGACATACATCTTGCACGTCGGCATCAATCCTAGCTCTGTGGGAATTGAGGCTGCTGCATCTGCCGGAACGTAATTGAGCCAGAACCACTCTGGTTTGCCGGAGGAGGTCCATTTCTTCGGGTGCAATGGATGACGGTCGTTCTCCAAGGACTACATTCACCCGGTAGCCAATTACCGCATCTGCTACCGTGTCTGCATGAATGTTGTTTAGACCCGCTTGATATGCCTGATCTAGAGGTTCTCTCTTGTAGCGCTGAACCTCACGCTCTAGATCGTGTAGATCTACTTTAAGGCTTCTGGGCGGTGGATATCTATCCACAAGATGATGATTTGGATGGTTTCTGGGATAACAGCCCAAAAGGTATTGCTTGGACAGCATGTAGTTATGTCATCGCACTGGTAGGATCTTTGTCTCCTGATGAAGGTGGTCCACATGAGAACTGAGGAGACAGCCCGTCGCAGTTCGGAGGGCGCAGTTCGGATGGTGGGCGCAGTTCGGAGGGCAGCCTGTCGCCGCCAAGTATTTTGGGACACTTGATGGTCGGAATCATTTCTCCATCGACCATCACAGTCAGCTCAGTATTCACCTCACGCGTATTTGTAGTGAACAGTGTGGCTGAAGATTTGGTGGCGGATATCTTCAGATTTCTTGCAGCGAAATAGCTCGTTGAGGTAGACGTTCAACCTATCGCAGATGTCATCAATGGGTGGGGGGCCTGATGCCATGATCTCGTACAATCGTCCGCATATGATACGATCTCTATGCCGTCTGGATGGGATGGAATGGAGAATAGGCAGAGGTTAAACAGTGTCGGAGATATCACCCCCCCTTGGGGAACTCCCTCTTTCATTCTACGGTGTTTCGACTTCTTATCCTTAAATTCCACAAATGACTGGCGACCACACAGATAATTGGCGATGTCCTCAAATAATTTGGCATGGCTGACCGTGTCGAATGCCTTCGATAGGTCCAGTGCCACGAGCACCGTCCCATCACATGGCCTGGTCTGATTGAAGCCACGGCAAATGTGCGCGGTGATGGCATGCAAAGCTGTTGTTGTGCCGTGCAGTCTCTGAAATCCATGTTGATGCTCGGCGAATGGAAATTCTCCTACGAGACTCGGGAGGAGTAATGCCTCAAGCGTCTTTGCCACTGGTGATGAAAGGGAGATCGGTCTGTACGATTCCCCCAAACTCGGGTCTTTTCCAGGCTTCAGTAGCGGGATCATTTTCCAGACATCGGGAACTATAAGAGTGTTCAATGACAGGTTAAGGACAGTGGTAAGGTACTCAACTCCAGGTGAATCCAGATTCTTCAGCATCAATGTAGAGATTCCGTCGGGGCCCAACGCCTTTGAATATTTGGCGCCACGGATGACATTCGTAACTTCGCCCACGGTAAATTGCGATGGCTGTTCATCGGCTTGGAGACCACGAATACGGCGAATGGCTCTCCTCCTTGCCCTGTCTCTCTCGGGATGCACAATAAATTGACGGTTGAACAACCTGGCGCATCTCTTCGGATCAGTCTCGGTTAACTCGCCAAAAGTGACTGAAGTCCTGTCCTCCCGTCTACCGGGGTTCGAGAGTGACTTAACAGTGGCCCACAGTTTGCCTACACCGGTGCCTAAGTTACATTGCTCCAAGTGTTCCAGCCACAAATTTCGCTTATGTTCGTTGACTACCCTGTTTATTTCCAGATTTAGCTCGCTGGTTCTGGTGTTAGCGGGGTCCATAGCACGAATCTCATTACGCTCGCCTGCGAGTACCACTGCTTGCGCCGGGAAATTGGGCCGCACTTGGGGTCTTCGACTGGCTGGTATAAAGCGAGCGGCTGCTGCGTTAATGATGTCTCGGAATTTCCTCTCGGCCACAAGCACATCAGAGGGGGGTGGCAGTTCACTTAAGCGGCGATTGGTATACTCTCCGAAGCCAGTCCAATCGGCCTTCTTATAATTGATAAACGTCCGGCGCTCAGAGGTTATGAAGTCGGGTGGTCGGTCGATGGTGCGAATTATGGGGAGGTGGTCTGACCCCAAAGAGATGACGGCTTGCCAGGAGATCAGGGGATGCAATTGAGATGTCTGGCGAGCTACTGCACCTCCTTGTAATCCTAGTGGGGCATCCTCATTCACCGTGCAAAACGTGGAACTATCTATCTGCTCTGCCAAAGCTATGCCACGCTGGTCGTTACCTAGGGGAGAATGCCATGACGTGTGATGCGCATTCAAATCCCCTAGAACCAGACGATTATGGCCAGATCCTAGATCGGGACATCGGTCTACGTGGCAGCTATATCTAAATATAGTCCGATCTAATCCATATTCAGGTCAGATATCGGGAGGCTTAACATAAAGCACTGTTTCAAATTTTAGCGAAATCGAGTCATAAGTAAAGCATTTATGGGCATTTGACCCTTTATTGGCAGATCGGTCTATATAGCAGCTATATCCAAATATGGTGCAATTTGGCGCGTTCGAGAACTTAAATAGCGTGCGTCAAAAAGACGTATCTGTGTCAAATTTCAGCTCAATATCTCAATTTTTCAAGGCTGTAGAGTGATAACAACAGACGGACGGACAGACACACGGACATTGTTAAATCGGCTTAGAATATTATGACCATCCGAAATATATTGAGTTGCCCAAAAAGTAATTGGATTTTTCATATAGTCGGCGTTGACAAATTTGTTCACAGCTTGTGACTCTGTAATTGCATTCTTTCTTCTGTCAGTTACCAGCTGTTACTTTTAGCTTGCTTTAGAAAAAAAGTGTAAAAAAGTGTATTTGATTAAAGTTCATTCTAAGTTTTATTAAAAATGCATTTACTTTCTTTTAAAAAATCCGCAATTACTTTTTGGGCAACCCAATATATACTTTTTAGGGTCGGAAATGGATATTTCGATGTGTTGCAAACGGAATGAGTAAATGAATACACCCCCTATCCTACGGTGGTGGGTATAAAAATACCACGACATCCGATTAAAAATGTAGAAGGTCTTCCTTTCTTCAATGTGTGCCGTCCGATTGAAATTTAAGCTCAATTTAAGGAAGCCATTTTTATAGCCAACGCTACCGATGCAGAGCTGCATCTTATTGTAAAGTACTTAAAAGTCCTGAAATACCTAAAAATACTTAAAATGTCCTCTCCTCCCCGCTCTTTAACAGGAGCGTATTAGATTTTCGCTCTTACACTATACAGCAAAAGGGGCCAAAATGGTGCATAGTTGAAAAGCTAGGCTTTGATGAAAAGCTAGGACTCGGCTACTATTGTAAAGGGTGATTTTTTAAGAGCTATAGGAAAGCCTTTCAAAATAAAACCAAAAAAACATAAAATTCAGAAAAATGTATGAAATCC
Organism: Stomoxys calcitrans; assembly: GCF_963082655.1. Taxonomy (NCBI): domain Eukaryota; kingdom Metazoa; phylum Arthropoda; class Insecta; order Diptera; family Muscidae; genus Stomoxys; species Stomoxys calcitrans. The sequence continues at coordinate 67,776,162 of NC_081553.1, read as the reverse complement.
TTATTTGAATCGATAGTACGGTCCATATAATTTTGTTTATTTCATGCAAATATTGACAATGGCTGCGCCTCAAATGGTACATCCACTTAGTCTAATTTTGGCATACTCTTTCCAACATTTCGGCAGGAAAAAATGCTTCAATGTTGTCTTCCAATGCGTCAAATGAGGCGGGCTTGTCTATATAGACATAAGCTTTCACATAGCCCCACAAAAAATAGTCTAAAGATGTTTAATCGCACAATCTAGGTGGCCAATTGAGCGATTCCGAACGTAAAATAAAATGTTCACTGAACACGCCTCTCAATAAGTCCATTGTTACACGTGCTGTGTGGCACTTGGCACCGTCTTGTTGCAACCACATGTCATGCAAGTCAAGCACTTGCATTTTGAGCAAAAAAAAGTTGGATATCATCTCACGGTAGCGCTCATCATTCATAGTTACGTTTGAAGAAGTACGGCCCAATGATGCCACCAGAACATAAACCGCACCAAACTGTGACTTTTTCTGAATGCATTGGTAGTTCTTGCAATACTTCTGGCTAATCTTCACTCCAAAATCGACAATTCTGCTTAATTTTGTACCCGAATTTTGTACGAAGCTTCTTTTTGGCTGAATGCCAAAAAGAAGCTTCGTTCATAAAATGGAAGAAACGCACGATGAACTTTCTTAACAGAGCTCACATTTTGATAGAAAATATCAATGATTTGCAATCGTTGTTCATTGGTAAGACGATTTATGGTTAAATTATAGACCAAACAAAAGTTGTTTGACAATAAAACAAAACATAAAACGACAGTGTTGCCAGAAAGATAATAGCTAAAAAAATCACCCTTTACATCGTGGACATCGAGGACTCGAGCACCAATATTTGATTAAGCTGATTTGAGAATTATTAACTTTAGGTTTCTCTACAAGTTATGACATTAGTAAAGAAAAAATCCCATTTTGTTTACACTTTCATAAAATTCCTCTTTCTGTCCAAAAGCTTGAAGACTGTTGGGCATTTAAAATTCCATGCCGCACTGTGTGGTTAAATGGAAAACGACTTCCTTTGCTTATAAAATCCCAGAAGCCAATTTTCACAGCTCGTAAATTTGTTCTAAAATTTGCATCTTTTTTCAGTTTCAAACTTTTGCAGAAATTGGCTTGAAACTTTTTCTATTTCGACCTTCCGTTACCACTTGCATTAGTTTCCCATTTTTTTTTTCGTTCTGTTGGAAAATTGAAAACGAATTTGAAACGAAAATGTAATAAAAAAATTCCTCCTTAATTCCATGCCAACATTGACAGTGAATTCTGCGTTCAAACGAAACTAATTGACACAATTTTTTTCCAGACATGCTCCACTAAGCCAGAGACATACCAACCGAAAACAAAACAAAAAAAAAAAAAAAAAAATAATCGACTAATAACAAATTGCCAGCACTCTGGTTGGAAATGAAAAGTTACAACTCTATGGCAGTGACTTATCAAGAAAAAATATTTTCACTGTCACTTACTTGCATGCATGCCTTGCTACGACTGCCATGGGATGATGTTGGTGATGATGCACTTGGCACTGTGAATTGTCAAGTGAAGCCAAGCAACTAACCAAGAAAATAACAATGCAAGTAGCTACAATATAACAGTCAATATCAAAGCCATCAATGTATGCTCAAGTAGCCCATGACATGCAACATATGCTGTGGTTACCCATGGCACTGGTGGTGATGCCAGGCTGTATGGTGGTTGAGAAAAACAATTGTTGTGTATACCATAACTAGTGAGGCCTTAGAAAGAGACAGTATGAATAAGTAACAAGTCAAAAGGCCACCATAGCGCAGTGGTAAGCCTATGACGCTGAAGGCGTGGGTTCAAATCCTGGCGAGACCATCAGAAACAAGTAAAAGCGTGCTAAGTTCGGCCGGGCCGAATCTTATATACCCTCCACCATGGATCGCATTTGTCGCGTTCTTTTCCCGGCATCTCATCTTAGGCAAAACAGGATATAAGAAAAGATTTGCTCTGCTATTAGAGCGATATCAATATATGGTCCGGTTTGGACCACAATTAAATTATATATTGGAGACCTGTGTATAATGTCAGCCAATTCGAATAAGAATTGCGCCCCTTGGGGGCTCAATAAGTAAAATAGAGAGATCGATTTATATGGGAGCTGTAGCTCGCTATAGACCTATTCAGACCATAATAAACACGTATGTTGATGGCCATGGGAGAATCCGTCGTACAAAATTTCAGGCAAATCGGATAATAATTGCGACCTCTAGAGGCTCAAGAAGTCAAGATCCCAGATCGGTTTATATGACAGCTATATCAGGTTATGAACCGATTTGAACCATACTTGGCACAGTTGTTGGATATCATAACAAAACACGTCGTGCCAAAATTCATTCAAATCGGATAAGAATTGCGCCCTCTAGAGGCTCAAGAAGTCAAGACCCAAGATCGGTTTATATGGCAGCTATATCAGGTTATGGACCGATTTGAACCATACTTGGCACAGTTGTTGGATGTCATAACAAAACACGTCGCGCCAAAATTCATTCAAATCGGATAAGAATTGCGCACTCTAGGGGCTCAAGTAGTCAAGACCCAAGATCGGTTTATATGACAGCTATATCAGATTGTGGACCGATTTGAAACATACTTGGCACAATTGTTGGATATCATAACAAAACTCGTCGTGCAAAATTTCATTCAAATCGGATAAGAATTGCGCCCTCTAGAGGCTCAAGAAATCAAGACCCAAGATCGGTTTATATGGCAGCTATATCAGGTTATGGACCGATTTGAACCATACTTGGCACAGTTGTTGGATGTCATAACAAAACACGTCGCGCCAAAATTCATTCCGATCGGATAAGAATTGGGCACTCTAGGGGCTCAAGTAGTCAAAACCCAAGATCGGTTTATATGACAGCTATATCAGATTGTGGACCGATTTGAACCATACTTGGCACAATTGTTGGATATCATAACAAAACTCGTCGTGCAAAATTTCATTCAAATCGGATAAGAATTGCGCCCTCTAGAGGCTCAAGAAATCAAGACCCAAGATCGGTTTATATGGCAGCTATATCAGGTTATGGACCGATTTGAACCATACTTGGCACAGTTGTTGGATATCATAACAAAACTCGTCGTGCAAAATTTCATTCCAATCGGATAAGAATTGCGCCCTCTAGAGGCTCAAGAAGTCAAGACCCAAGATCGGTTTATATGGCAGCTATATCAGGTTATGGACCGATTTAAACCATACTTGGCACAGTTGTTGGATGTCTTAACAAAACACGTCGCGCCAAAATTCATTCAAATCGGATAAGAATTGCGCACTCTAGGGGCTCAAGTAGTCAAGACCCAAGATCGGTTTATATGACAGCTATATCAGATTGTGGACCGATTTGAAACATACTTGGCAAAATTGTTGGATATCATAACAAAACTCGTCGTCCAAAATTTCATTCAAATCGGATAAGAATTGCGCCCTCTAGAGGCTCAAGAATTCAAGACCCAAGATCGGTTTATATGGCAGCTATATCAGGTTATGGACCGATTTGAACCATACTTGGCACAGTTGTTGGATGTCATAACAAAACACGTCGCACCAAAATTCATTCAAATCGGATAAGAATTGCGCACTCAAGGGGCTCAAGTAGTCAAGACCCAAGATCGGTTTATATGACAGCTATATCAGGTTATGAACCGATTTGAACCATACTTGGCACAGTTGTTGGATATCATAACAAAACTCGTCGTGCAAAATTTCATTCCAATCGGATAAGAATTGCGCCCTCTAGAGGCTCAAGAAGTCAAGACCCAAGATCGGTTTATATGGCAGCTATATCAAAACATGGACCGATATGGCCCATTTACAATACCAACCGACCTACACTAATAAGAAGTATTTGTGCAAAATTTCAAGCGGCTAGCTTTACTTCTTTGGAAGTTAGCGTGCTTTCGACAGACAGACGGACGGACGGGCAGACGGACGGACAGACGGACAGACAGACGCACGGACATGGCTAGATCGACATAAAATGTCACGACGATCAAGAATATATATACTTTATGGGGTCTAAGACGAATACTTCGAGTAGTTACAAACAGAATGACGAAATTAGTATACCCCCCATCCTATGGTGGAGAGGGTATAAAAATTTGTCAGCGGTAGTTTTCCCCTCCTAAAGGCAACATTTGTGAGGTACTATGCCATGTAAAACTTCTCTCCAAAGAGGTGTCGCACTGCAGCACGCCGTTCGGACTCGGCTATAAAAAGGAGGTCCCGTTATCATTGAGCTTAAACTTGAATCGGACTGCACTCATAGATATATGAGAAGTTTGCTCCTGTTCCTTAGTGGAATGTTTAATGGCAAAATTTGCAATTTTACATCCTCCTGCAGAGACAAAGAAGGAAGTTTGATAACTGATACAGATAGTGTGCTGAGGATATGATATCCTCTTTTAGTTTTGAAATCATCCAGAACGATTTTAATACCATGGGAGCGATAGCGGTCATATTACCTGTCTAGGCGCTGGTAGAAAATATCCATGATCTGTTCGTCCTTGTATTCCGTCGTGGCATGGGCGCAAATAAGACTGGTGTTGAAAAATTTGGCTTTTATGCGGATTGTGGCTAGCCTCTCATCCACCGAAGTAAATCTGGAGATAAGGTGTTTCAGATTTCGACTAACCACAAATCCACAGCCAAATGCATGCCTCGTTTCATGGCAGCTATAATAAAGGGCGTCACTTCCCGGTGTTGTTGTGCAGCTCTTCTCGAGCCATCGCACGTCCTGTATGGCGGTAATATCTGTGCGACGGTGGAGGCCCACCAATGATAAAAAGGAGGCCCCTTATCTTTGAGCTTAAACTTGAATCGGACAGCAGTCAATGATCAGTGAGAAGTTTGCCCCTGTACCTTAATGGAATGATGTAATGTGGATGGGCAAATTTTCATTTGCATATTTGTCCAATACATCCGCCAGTGTGTATACTGCGCCCGTTCTATAAAGAGGGCGGACATTGCAATACAAGATAGCAAATAAGAACAGAAACACAAAATTAACACATAACACATTAACCCCGCCTTATTCGCGCAGTCATCGCAAAAGGCTTTAAGCCTAGCAAGACGCTCGTACAGTGGAGGTCTCACTGATTCTAAAACAAGATCTGAGGCAATCAGCGACTCATTTCTGGCCAGCTCGTCGGCCGCTTCGTTCCACGCCACACCTTGATAGCCTGACACCCAGCCGAGCCTGAATGCCTTGCCCATGGTTCAAAGAAACTCTGCACCTTCTAACCAGTTTTGTGCCTTCAGTGCAGGCTGATAGAACCGCCGCTCCCGCATGTCTTCGCGGTCTTGAAGGAGACGATCAGTGCCTTCAAGATCGCGAAGACATCCGTTTGAAAGATGCTGCTCTCATCCAGAAGCCTGTAAGATTCCCTGATTCCAAGAAATTCAATAAAGACTCCTGCTCAAGTGCTTCCATCCAATTTTGATCTATCTGTGTATACAGAGGGTCCCGGCATCAGGTCCCGACCTATCAACATATTGCATAGAACCACGCTGCATTACCAAATATTCTTGATCGTCTTGACATTTCAGGTCGATCTATCAATGTCCGTTTGTATGTCCATCTGTCAAAATCACGTCAGCGGTCGAACATCTTATTGATATAGGTTATTAGGAATTGCTAATGGGTCATATCGCTTCCCATTTAGATATATTGGTTTGCCCAAAAAGTAATTGCGGATTTTTTAAAAGAAAGTAAATGCATTTTTAATAAAACTTAGAATGAACTTTAATCAAATATACTTTTTTTACACTTTTTTTCTAAAGCAAGCTAATAGTAACAGCTGACAACTGACAGCTGAAAGAATGCAATTACAGAGTCACAAGCTGTGAAAAAATTTTTCAACGCCGACTATATGAAAAATCCGCAATTACTTTTTGGGCAACTTAATAGCTCCCATACAAATCGGTCCGTCTACTTGATTTCTGGTACCCCCAAAAATACCCAATTGTTATCCGATTTGGGTAAAATTTTGCATGTAGTGTTCTGTGGCGACTTCCAATTTTCAAGTACGGTTCAAATCAGTCTCTAACCTCATATAGCTCCCATATAAACAAAACTCCCGATTTGACATATTGAACCCCTGGAAGGCGTAATTCTTGTTAGACTTGATTTAAATTTTGAATTTAGTGGTTTTTATGACTTTCTGCATTTTAGGCGACGCCACTGCAGCGCATAGGTTAGCATGTCCACCTATGACGCTAAACGCCTAGGTTCAAATCCTGGCGAGACCATCAGAAAAATTTTCAGCGGTGGTTTTCCCTCCTAATGCTGGTAACATTTGTGAGGTACTATGCCATGTAAAAACTTCTCTCCAAAGAGGTGTCGCACTGCGGCACGCCGTTCGGACTCGGTTATAAAAAGGAGGCCCCTTATAATTGAGCTTAAAACTTGAATCGGACTGAGCTCATTGATATGTGAGAAGTTTGCCCCTGTTCCTTAGTGGAATGTTCATGGCCATAATTTGGAAATTTGAATTCTAGGCGAGTATAGTTTTTTCTTAAAGCGCTGTCAATCTACGGATATTCTGATACCATGGCTCCACTTTTTCAATTATTCAGATTAGTCAAATTTATTAAAGAGTTGTTTTAACGTTTGAGATTGTTTTAATCTTTAATCATCTTTGCAGCTTAACATTAATCTGGCAACTACCATTAACTACAATTTCAGTTAGCAACATGTGTAAGCTATAAAAACCATGTCAGCAGAACATTGTAGTCAACAGCAACCACAACAATATATTTGATTTGAAAGTGGTTCATATTCTGTACCACTCATGCTCAACCATCGCCTGTCGGCTGCATTGTTAAGCGTTAACTGTGTTTCCAACCCACATACTACAAAATTGTTTCCTAATGTTATAAACCTGACCAAGCGAAGAAATTTCCCGATTAAGTTTTCAATTTCATTTTATTAAACAAGTTCTGCCTTTACAAAGTTGATGCTAACCAACGATGGGGATCTTAAAAATGTGTCCACTCTCTTCAGAACTGAACATTGGAATTAAATAAAAGGAAAAATACTCGTATTGTGAAGTGTTTTGAAACAAGAAAATTAAAAGAAATGAGAAAGAGGAAACGAAAATAGCATGGAAGAAATGAATTGTAATTTAATCAAGTTACAAAAAAAAAAAGTAAAAAAGCAGGCCGGACCGAACTTTGAATACCCATCACCTAAGGGTATATATAAACAACATGTCGTTATCGATCGGGGAATAAATACGGATAAATCGGGAAGTAAATACGGATGAATCGAGAAATTAATATGCAACTTACGGCTTGTATAGTCTTTCGACGATAGTTATCCTCCTCGAAAAAAGAAATCAGCCCAAAAAAACTCCCGGATGACAGCAAAGATTCGCAACATTGGGAAAGAGGTCCGCAGACTTTATAACAGAGCACGTCGTAACAAAGCGGACGTATAGTGGGATGTGTAATACATACGGCTCAAGGAATACAATAAGATTTCCATGGCGGCAAAACGTGTCTCCTGGAAGATTTTCTACAAACAGTTCGATAGAGTCATTGACGGCTCCAAGATGAAAAAGTTTCTCTCAAAAACCCATGTCCAAATTGAAACGTTAGTTGATGCTTTTGATGAAACCGAATTTTCCACAGGATACGACGGGACTCACGGAGAAACCGCAATTTTGGTATAATGATGTTGATCGAAGTCTTATCATTACCGTATTTATGGTGAAGGAATCATTGAGAAGCTTAGGTGAGGATTAAGTGGCAGTCTGCCATCTGCCTCATTTAGACCTTTTTGGTCCACTGTGATACCACAGGAACAGAAGAAGGAAGATGTCTTCTTGTTCCTACCGTTGAACTATCCAGATCGCTTTAAAAAGCCCAAAAGCTTGCGAATGTTTACATCCGCTAAATCAGACAGGTTCTCAAAGAAATGAGAACCTAAAGTGGAACTCCTCCTGACTGTTAGTGCGAAGACATATACACAGAAGGTGTTCTATAGTCACTTCTTCTTCGATGTCCTCAGAGTTCGTGCAAAAGTCGTTCCTAGCAACCTTCAATCTGTCAGCATGTTTTCCGATTAGACAGTGTATATATACCCGGCACCCACAACAGGTGAATTTTGAACTGTTCATCCTTCTCGATGAGAGATTTGCTACACTCGAGGCAACCTTCAGGCTGTCAGCATGTTTTCCGATTAAACAGTGACGTATTATGACGTACACAATGACTGAGACGTCTTTTGTAATGCTCACAGCCCCCTTTTTGTGACCATCTATTATTCGTTGTCCTTCGGGCCTAGTCCTGAAAACTTAGTTTACATGTCGCTAGGGGCATATCCACAGATTCCAGTATCCCTGGAATGTTTAGGGTAGTTCCTAGTCTCGCAAGCTCGTCCGCTTAACAATTTCCTAGAATATCTCTGTAGCCCGGCACTCAGAACAGGTGAATTTTGAACTATTCAGCCTTCTCGTTGAGAGATCTGCGACAGTCGAGGGCGGTTTTTGTGTCAGGGATTTTATGGCTGCCTGGCTGTCTCAGAAGATATAAATTCCAATCGTTGCGATGACATTATATCTTAGCCATTCCACCACCACCCTAATTGCAAAGATCTCCGCTTGATGCACACTGCAGTGGTCGGATAACCTTTTCGATATTACCAGTTCTAGATCTTTACAGTACACCCCAAAGCCCAACTGGTCGTCTAATGTGGAACCTTCCATATAGAAGTCTATGTAACTTCTATTACCTGGGATACCATAGTTCCAATCGGTTCTATCAAGAATATTGGTACAGTACTCTATATCAAAAAGCGGCTCAGGAAGGAAGTAATCCGCACTGCCTGGAACATGGGATATTGTATCAAGGATAACACAGTGTCCGTAGGCGCCACATGACCAAAGAGAAAGCTCCTTTAACCTCACGGCAGTAGACGCTGCAATTTGTCTAGCCACAATTTCCAGAGGCATTAGATGTAGCATTAAATTCAGTGCATCAGATGGTGTCGTCCTCAGTGCGGCTGTGATGCACAAACATGCCATCCTTTAGATCCGGTTGAGTATTGAGCAGTAGTTGGACTTTTCAAGCGCCGTCCACCAGACCACAACACCATATAGGATTATGGGCCTGACAACTGCAGTATATACCCAATGCATGACGCACGGTCTAAACTCCCAACTTTTGCCAATGACTCTCTTGCAGGTGTATAGGGCAATAGGGAATAGCAGTTTCAAATCATTTAAATCACTTGGACCTCATGGAATATTTCCGGCGTTACTACAGAAAGAGGCAAACCATCTGCCGTCCCATCTGGCCAATATACCCAAGCCCTGCAAGGCAAGTTACCGACACCAAAGGCCTACAGACTAATAAGCCTTACGTCCTTTTTACTCATAACCATGGAAGGTATTGTGAACACCATGATAAAGAGTAGGAAATCGAGCGAACTACTCAAATACAAACAGCATGCCCATGTCAAGGGAAGATCGCTGCAGACTGCCCTGCACAAGGTTGTGCATAAAATAGAAGAATCCTACGATGCCAAAACGTACACCCTGACGGTATTCATTGACATTGAAGGGCTTTTTAACAATGTGGGGACCGACACACTGTTACTATCTTAAGATAAGTATCGGGTGGACCGGGTTCTTAGAGACTGGATAAACCATATGCTAAGGAACATGGACAAATTGTGTGTCCCATGACATAAATATAAGGGAGAAAGTGGCACGTGGTACGCCTCAGGGGGTCATTATATCGCCACTCCTGTGGGTGCCCACCATAAATGACCTATAACGGATGTTGACAGAGGAGGTATTAGAACCCGTCTGCTAGGCAGACGATGTTTAAATACTTCTGAGAGGTAAGGGTCCTAACCAGTTTTGCGGAAGGTTCGAAAGGGTCTTGCAGATGGCATACGACTGGGCTAGACCTAAGGGTCTCAATGCTAACCCAGAAAAGACTGAAATCTGCTTGTTCCTGAGGAAGACAAAGGTGGGCCAATTTTACGCACCATATTTCGTTAATAGAACGATTTCGATATCTGCGAGGGCAAATACTTACGAGCGATCTTGGACAGGAAACTGAATTGGAAGTATCATATTCAGGAGCGTACCGATAGGGCTCATAGATGTTGAGCATTATGTAGACGGGCCTCGAAATGGGGCCTGAATTCGAGAATAGTCCACTGGCTCCACAGAAGCCTGATTAGACCAATACTTACTGAAATTTTGCACAGACACGTATTTCTTCTATACTGTATTTGGATATAGCTGCCATATACACCGATCTGCCGATTTAGGGTTTTAAGCCCATAAAAGCCGCAATTATAATCCGATTTCGCTGAAATTTGAAATGGTGAGTTGTTCAAAGCTTCCCGACTTCCGACTCAAAATTGGTTCAGATCGGTTCATATTAAGATATAGCTGCCATATTGACCGATCTGCCGATTAAGGGTCTTAAGCCCATAAAAGCCTTATTTATTACCCGATTTCGCTGAAAATTGACGCAGTGACTTGTATTAAGCCTCCCGTCATCCGACCAGACTATATTTAGATATAGCTGCCATATAGACCGATCTGCCGATTTAGCGTCTTAAGCCCATAAAAGCCGCAATTATTACCCGATTTCGCTGAAATTAGAAACGGTTCAAATATGGTTCGGATCGGACTATATTTAGATATAGGTGTCATTTAGACCGATCTGTCAATTAGGGGTTTTAAGCCCATAAAAGCCGCAATTATTACCCGATTTCGCTGAAAATTGACAGAGTGACTTGTATTAAGCCTCCCGTTATGCGACCAGCACATGGTCGAGATCAGACTATAATTAGATATAGCCGCCATATAGACCGATCCGCCGATTTGGGGTCTTAAGTCCATAAAAGCCGCAATTATTACCCGATTTCGCTGAAATTTGAAACAGTGCGGTTTTTCCGTCTCCCTATATCCAACCCAAATTTGGTTGAGATCGGATTAAACTTACATATAGCTGCTATATAGACCGATCTACCAGTTAAGGGTCATAAGCCATAAAAGTTTTTACCTGATTCCGCTGAAACATGCAACAGTGAGTTAGGTAAAGCTTCCCGACATCCGAACTGAATATGGTTCAGATCAGAGTATATTTAGATATAGCTGCCATATAGACCGATCTTCTAATTTGGGGTCTTAATCCCATAAAAATCGGATTTGTTGCCCGATTTCGCTCAAACTGTGACTTGTATAAGAGTTTTCGAGACCTCAATCAAATATTATCCAGACCATTGTCGATTTGCATATCACAATGAATATGGTAGTGGAGTTGTTATAAAAGAGGATGGGTAATATATCCATGGTGGTGGGTATCCAAAGTTCGACATGCCGGACTTAACAATTTTTTACTTGTTTATTACTCGATTCCACTGAATTTGGAAGAGTTGGCTGCTTGAGAACCACTGTGTCCATGTTGTGTTTGGCCTAAAACCAAACATATTTCGACATAAATTTAATAGTTTTAATACTGGTGCATTTTCACTGGATTTTGTCGAATTGTGGTTATTATATTTATCTGAGGCCATATCGGAGGCCACCGTAGCGCAGAGGCTAGCATGTTCGCCTGTGATGCTGAACGCCTGGGTTCGAGTCCTTACGAGACCATCAGAAAAAATTTGCAGCGTTGGTTTTCCCCTCCTAATGCTGGTAACATTTATGAGGTACTATGTCATGTAAAACATCTTTCCAATGAGTTATCGCACTGTGGCACGCCGTTCGGACTTGGCTATAAAAAGGAGGCCCCTTATCATTGAGCTTAACTTTGAATCGGACTGCATTCACTGATATGTGAGAAGTTTGTCCCTGTTCCTTAGTGTAATGTTCATGGGCAAAATTTGCATATATATCTGAGGATCCAAAGTTCGCCCCGGCCGGCCTTAATACTTTTGTAGTAATTATACCCACCACCATAGGATGGGGTCTACTAACCAAATCATTCCGTTTGTAACTCTGCGATCTGCGATCAATATTTCGAGGAGTTGCCATAAAGTATACATATTCTGGATCGTGTCGAAATTCTGTTCCGATCTAGCCATGTCCGTCCGTTCGTCTGTCGAAATCAAGATCAAGAACGCGTAAAGCTATCCGCTTGAAATTTTGCACATATACAGAATATTGGTGTAGGTCTTCGGGGATTGCAAATGGGCCTAATCCGTTCAAAATTGGATATAGCTTCCATATAAACCGATCTCCCGATTCGACTTCCTGAGCCCCTAGAAACCGCAATTTTTGTCCGATTTGGTTAAATTTTTGCTTATAGGGTTCTGTTATGACTATCAACAACAGTGCCAAGTACGGTCCAAATCGGTTTATAACCTGATGTAACTCCCATATAAACCGATTTCCCGATTTGACTTCTTGAGCCCTTACAACCCGCAATTTTTATCCAATTTTGCTAAAATTTTGCACATAGTGCTCTGTTATCGGTCCTAAGCGATCTATATAGCCTGATATAGCTCCCATATAAACCGATCTCCCGATTTGACTTCATGAGCCCCTGGAACACGCAATTTTTGTCCGATTTGGTTAAATTTTTGCTTACAGGGTTCTGTTATGACTTTCAACAACTGTGCCAAGTACGGTCCAAATCGGTTTATAACCTGATATAGCTTCCATATAAACCGATCTCCCGATTTGACTTCTTGAGCCCTTACAACCCGTAATTTTTATCCAATTTTGCTAAAATTTTCTACATAGTGCTTTGTTATCGGTCCTAAGCGATCTATATAGCCTGATATAGCTCCTATATAAACCGATCTCCCGATTTGTCTTCATGAGCCCCTGGAAACCGCAATTTTTGTCAGATTTGGTAAAAATTTCTGCTTACAGGGTTCTGTTATGACTTTCAACAACTGTGCCAAGTACGGTCCAAATCGGTTTATAACCTGATATAGCTTCCATATAAACCGATCTCCCGATTTAACTTCTTGAGCCCCTGGAAGCCACAAATTTCGTCCGATTTGGCTCAAATTTTGCACATAGTGCCCTGTTATCGGTCTTAATCGATCTAAAACCTGATAAAGCTCCCATATAAACCGGTGTCTCGATTATCCTTGTTCCGTTCCTAGAAGCTTTCATTTTTAATTTTTTTAGTTTGACAGAAGTTTGGTATGTATGGGTTGCCCAAAAAGTATTTGCGGATTTTTTAAAAGAAAGTAAATCCAATTTTAATAAATCTTAGAATGAACTTTAATCAAATATACTTTTTTTTACACTTTTTTTCTAAAGCAAGCTAAAAGTAACAGCTGATAACTGACAGAAGAAAGAATGCAATTACAGAGTCTCAAGCTGTGAAAAAATTTGTCAACGCCGACTATATGAAAAATCCGCAATAACTTTTTGGGCAACCCAATAGAATAAAATTATCCACTTCAATTAAAAGTTGTTTGTATAAATTTTTAGCAAAATCCATAATAGTGGGTTCTAAAGATTCATCCCGCCCGAACTTAGCACGCTTTTACATGTTTTTTTTTTACAAATTTTTAAAGCTTTATACCTTTTCGTCAAGTTTGGGCCCTCAATCTTAGAATAGAGAAGAGTAAAACAGTTTGACCTCATTTATTGCCACAACTAATCACAAATTGCCATGCAACTAATCATCATCATGATCGTTATTTCCACGACATTTACTTGCGGTTTTATATCAACCATGCCGCTACTAAAACCTTACACATTTTTTTTTCTTTAATAATTCCTTTTGCACGGGTTTGTTAACACCGTTGCACTCTGTTTGCTGAGCCACAGACATAAACTCAGTTTTAGTGTCACTTTACAAATGACTTTATTGGTAATTGCTCTTTTTAATAGGGATATTTGTTAAAGACTTTTCTTTTTCTTGTTGGTGTTGTTGTTATTTTTTTGTTTTTTATAGACCCCCCTTTGTGGCTTTGGCCCCCAATTTGATTTGTTTGCTAACAAGATTTGTTGCCATTGTTTCTGCTTGAGTTGATACCATTCTTCCCAAGCGTGTAATGATTGTCTGTCCGTCCGTTTGTTCGTACGTCTATCTGTCAAATGAATTAAGTTATTTGCTTATTCAACTGTTTTATGGGTGTTAAGTGAAATGAAAATGTTAATTCGACATTTAATTTTTCACGGACAATTAGCAAACAAACATTCATTAATTACATGGTAATGCTTTCGAGCGCCACATGATAATTAAGTAACAATGAGATTGGACATTGTTGTATGTAAACGTTTTCTTTGGGTATAGATAACACTTAATAGTGGCCAACAATGGAATGATATGTAGATAAGGATTATGTGAGACATATGTTTCACAATATGTCGGCGATTATCTTTGCAAAGTTGTATGAAGTGGATTGTGAATATATTACCTAGGAGTCTGGTTTTAATAACGTTTTTTGTTTTTCATTTCCTTTTGCGACCACCCGCAAAATTAACAAAAAACAGACCAATTTAAATATGTTGTTAATTTATCAGCTGACTTTTTTATACCCTTCACCATAGGATGGGGGTATATTCATTTTGTCATTCCGTTTCCAACACATCGAAATATCTATTTCCGACCCTACAATGTATATATTGGGTTGCCCAATAAGTAATTGCGGATTTTTCATATAGTCGGCGGATTTTTCTAAGACGATCTAGACATTTCCGTCCGTCTGTCTGTTGAAATCACGCTACAGTCTCTACAAAATAGAACTATTGAGCTGAAACTTTGCACAGATTCTTTTTTTGTCCATAAGTCCCATCTTAAGTTCGAAGATGGGCTATACCGGACTATATCTTGATATAACCCCCATATAGACCGATCCGCCGATTTAGGGTCTTAAGCCAATAAAACCCACATTTATCATCCGATTTGAAATTTGGGACAGTGAGTTGTGTTAGGCCCTTCGACATCCTTTGTTAATTTGGCCCGGATCGGTCCAGAATGGAATATAGCTGCCATATAGACCGATCTCTCGATGTAATGTTAAGTTAAGCCCCTCCACATATTTCTGCAATTTAGTTTAGATCGATTAAGATTTGCGTATAGCTGCCATATAGACCGATATCTCGATTTAAAGTCTTGGCCCCATAAAAAGCGCATTTATAATCCGATATCACTGAAATTTGAAATAGTGACTTACGTTAGGCTTTTCCACATCTGTGTTGTATTTGGTTCAGATCGGTTTATTTTTATACCCTCTACCATAGGATGGAGTAAAGCTAACCGCTTGAAAATGTAAATGGGCCATATCGGTCAATGTATTGATATAGCTGCCATAAAAACCGATCTTGGGTCTTGACTTCTTGAACCCCTAGAGAACCCAATTCTTATCCGATTGAAATGATATTTTGCACGCCATGTTTTGTTATGATATCCAACAACTGTTCTAAGTATGGTTCGGTAATCGGCCCATAACCTGATATAGCTACCATATAAACCGATCTTGAATCTTGACTTCTTGAACCCCTAGAGAACCCAATTCTTATCCGATTGGAATGAAATTTTGCACGACGTATTTTGTTATCATATCCAATAACTGTGCCAAGTATGGTTCAAATCGGATGATAACCTGATATTGCTGTCATATAAACCGATCTGGGGTCTTGACTTCTTGAGCCTCTAGAGGACGCAATTCCTATCTGATTTGGCTGACCTTTTGCATGGCGTGTTTCGTTATGATTTCCAACAACTGTGCAAAATATGGTTCAAATCGGTCTATAACCTGATATAGCTGCCATATAAACCTATCTGGGATCTTGACTTCTTGAGCCGATTTGGCTGAAATTTTGTACAACGGCTTCTCCCATGACCTTCAACATACCTGTCAAATATGGTCTGAATCAGTCTTTAGCCTTATACAGCTCCCCTATAAACCGATCTCCTTATTTTACTTCTTGAGCCCCTAAAATGCCCATTTCTTATTCGATTTGGCTGAAATTGTACTCTTCTTCTACTGTGGTCTCCAACATTCCAATCAATTAGCACAGCAATTCTTTTCTTTTATCCCTTGTTTGTTAAAAAAGTGATACCCGGAAAGAACTCGACAAATGCGATCAAGGGTGGAGGGTATATAAAATTCGGCCCGGCCGCACTCAGCACGCTTTTACTTTTTTTTTTTGTTGACCACAATAATAGTTGATGTGTAGATTGGTAAATTATGGTACCCCCAAGAAGAAATTTTGTGTACTTATTGAAGGGCAAATTTTTAGAAAAATTTAAGATTCTCGCTCAAAAAGACAATTTTATTTAAATTTTCTCTAAACAAAAAAATTTTATGAAATTTTTGTATAATTTTCTCCAAAGACAAAATTTCAGTGAAACCGATCTAGGATCTTGACTTCTTGAGCCACTAGAGGGCACATTTCTTATTCGTTTTGGCTGAAATTTTGCATGAGGTGTTTTATTATGACCTTAAATAACCGTGCTGAGTATGGTTGAAATCGGTACATAGCCGATTTCAAAGACAAAATTTCAGTGAAATTTTTTTAAAAGACATATTTCAGTGAAGTTTTCGCCAAAGACAAAATTCAGTAAAATTTTCTCTAAAGATTTTCTCTAATGAAAATCAGCCTAATGGCCTTCTTAACGACCAACAGTATGGATTCCGCAGAAATCGCTCTACGGGCGACCTCATGGCACTTCTGTCGGAAAGTTGGAGTCGCTCAATCCACCAGTTTGGTGAGAGTAAGATTGTGGCTCTGGATATCTCCAAGGCATTTGATAGGGTCTGGCACGGTGCACTACTATCAAAGCTTGTCGCATTTGGTGTCTGTAAGGGTTTCGTTCGATTTATTTCGAGCTTTATCAGAGATCGCAGTATTCGAGTCGTTACAGATGGGTTCTCATCCAAATTGCAAATTTTGCAAGTTTTGCCCATGAATATTCCATTAAGGAACAGGGAGCAAATCCTGGGTTCACATCCAATGAGCACAAATTGACCGAAGGTGTACCCCAGGGCTCTGTTCTTTCTCCTTCTCTTTTTCTAATTTTCAACAACGATCTGTTGGGTCAGACATCGAATCCGATCTACTCATTTGCGGATGACAGTAATCCCTGTCATTCGTACTCATTCGACCATAGGCCGAATCTTCGAGAGATTGAGGTCGGGTTATGGGTGATACACTCTGGCAGGATTTGCTGGCCATTTCTTAGTGGGGTCGAATGAATCGAGTAGATTTTGATGCACGGAAGACTTAGTGCTGCTTGTTGTCACACAAACTATTCGCTGACCCATTACGATCATCTTTGTCTATCAACGGTGTAGATGTTGAGCAATCAGAAATCAGAAATTAGTCTTCTTATTCCTGATGTAAGGAGGTATGTCAGGGATACTAGACATTCCAGGAACTCACACCCGTTTGTAATTGATTGGCCAGCGGACCGCACAATGCATTACAGAGAGAATTCTAATTTCGCCTGAACCGTTCGTATGTGGAATCGACTTCCGGCTAATGTTTTTCCCACCCACTTTGACATCCAAAGATTTAAGACAAATGTCAATAAGCACTACATCCTTTCCCCCCCTCCAATTCCTAATTCGCCAACGCAATGCACTGCATTCATCCCCTGCGTGTTGGCTGACAAAAAAAAAATTAGCAAAATTTTCTCCAAAGGCCAAATTTTAGTGAAATTTTCTCCAAACAAAAATTTTGAGCGACTTTTTTATCAAAAAGCAAAGTGAATTTTTTCTTTACTAAAAGTAAAGTGAATTTTTCCTTTACTGAAAGACAAATGTCACTGAAATTTTCTCTAAAGACCAATTTTTAGTAAAATTGCTTTAGAGACAAAATTTGAGTGAAATTTTCTCCAAAGACAAAATTGCAGTGAAAAATTGCTCTAGAAACAAAATTTCAGTGACATTTTTTCTCAAGACAGAATTTCAATAATTTTTTTTCAAAAGACTAAATTTCAGTGATATTTTCTCCACAGACATTATTTTAGTGAAATTTTCTTAAAACACATAATTTCGGAGAAAATTTAACTAAAGACAATGTTAGTAAAATTTTCTCTATAGAATAAAATTGCAGTAAAATTTTCTCTAAAAACAAAATTACCCATTTCGTTCCTTTTTGGAAACTTTGTACGGGGCGGATGGATAAGGGCAGAATTTTGAAAGTTGACTAAAAAGACATCATTTCAAGAGGATGAGAGTGAAAAGAATAATTGAATTTTGGAACTTGGGTTCACTATGGCAACCCTAATTGGCTGATTATAAGAGTGTTTGAAAATTTGTACATTTAAGTGCTTAAAAAATACCAAAAAGGAATGATATGATTGTAAGGGGCGGATAGATAAAGGTAGAATTTTGATATTGGGCTAAAGACATCTATTGCATGATGAGCGTGAAAAGAAAAATTGGGAAAAAACGTACGTTTAATACCACAATTGGTACCATTAGGTACTTTCTTTACAGATGGAGCTAGAGATCTGAAATTTGGCATATAGGTACAACTAGGAAATATATGATGGGTGACTAAATGATCTATTTAAAAATCATACATTTTGGTACCAAAATTGGTACCATTTGGATCTTTCTTTACAGAAGGAGCTAGAATTCTGAAGTTTGGAATACAGGTACAACTAGGAAATGTACGATAGGTGGCTATGATCTTTTTAAAATTCGTACATTTTGGTACCAATATTGGTACCATTTGGTACTTTCTGTGCAGATGGAGCTAGAGGTCTTAAATTTGACATAGGCCATAGGTAAAACTTCAAAATATATGACGGCCTACGTAATCAAAACCCGTACATTTTGGTACCATTTGGTACTATCTTTACAGATGGAGCTAGAGGTCTGAAATTTGGCATGTAGGTACCAGGACAGATGTAATGGATGACTAAATGATTTATTCAAAATTCGTACATTTTGGTACCAAAAAGTGCAAGATAGTACGAAATAGCTTATCTTCGCCTACAACGATATAGGACTGCTAAAATAGAGCAATTCGACAAAAATTATCACAGTCTCGACAAAAGTACGACATGTGAAAGAAGACGTACTAATTTTGGTATAATTGGTACCTCGAAAGTATATATTGGGCGACTAGAAAATATTTTTTATTCTTGCATTTAGGTACTTAAACCTACAAATTAGTACTTTCTAAGCAAAGTGATATTAACATCTCAAAATTGGAATACAACCACATCTTGATCCTAAATTTGGGACGACCAAAAAATTTTTTTTCCAAAATGGTACATTTAGGTACTAAAACATGAAAAATGGTACTTTCTTTACGAATTGAGCTAAAACGCTTAAAATTGGGATTCTTTTTTACCTGGACAATATATGTTGCGCGACTTAATGATTTTTCCGATGTATTGAAATTTTTGGTACTACTTGGTAATATTTTTACGAAAGGGAAAGATTTCTAAAATTTTTTAAAGCAATCACTACAAAACTTTAATTTTGAGTGAATACCTACGTTTTTGGAAGTCCTACACAAAAAGGGAGGTAGCAAAGAGCGCCACCGGGATGTTAGTTTATAAATAAAACAAAAACGGTTGTGGATATCAATGAAATTCTTTATTTCTGTGAATGTACGTTCGATGCTATTATGCATGGAACACGATAACATTTGCATGGCCACCATGGGTACGTTTGTGAAGTCCAGACGCTGAACTCAATTTTCGACGATTTTCAAGCATAAATCGGCCGATACTGCTGCAATTTCGCTTCCGATATCCGTACGAATTGATCGTAAGATTCGTCGTGTGGCTTGTGGCGCCATCCTGTTGGAATAGTCCACACCATCCAAGTCCATATCATTCAATTGGGTCCAAAAATATTCTGTTACACTCAAAGAAAAAAGTTTGCTGAAAATAGCAAACACTGTCTGCTGAATATTAGTAGTTAATTTTGCTACTATTGTAGCAGTAGTTCTGCTTTTACAGCAGTAGTACTGCAATTTCAGAGAAGCAGACTGACTGCAACAAAGTCTGTTGTTTGGTGAAAATGACTGCTGTTTAATTACGAAGGCGATGTGAGAAGAAAAATTGAACACATATGTAAATGTGTGTCTTAGTGGATGTTTATAATCACCACTGAATGTGTACTTTCCATAACCATTTTTATTTAAATTTAGATACAAAAAGCCATGACAGTCATTTGCACATTAGTAGAGCAATAACAAAAAATGCGAGCTAGCTCAGCCACATTTCAAAGTGTATGCCAATGGATGGATTAGGTAGCTTTTTTACAGTAATATTCCACAAATTGAAATAATACCTCCCAACGAAATTTCTAAAAAAAATCAATAAATGCCTAAAGCAATCAAAACAAGTAACAGGCAAGCATAAAAAGTAGCATACAAAACATTTTTTTTCAGTTGACTTGTGTACTCGAAACAGCAGATTTTGTTAGTTGAAATAGTGATAAGAAATGTTTGCTAATACAGCAGCCCTATGTTTGCTGAAATAGCAGTAATGTCTGCTGTTTTAGCAAACATGTTTGCTGTTTTGAATAACGAATTTGGTTGAGTGTATAATTGAACGGTAGTGATTCCCCATCAGAGCAACTTGCCGATCTTGATAATCAAACAAGAAGAACGGCCCAATGACGTCGCCGGCCCATAAACCGCACCAAACCGTAATTTTTTCGGGATGCAATTATGGCTCATGGAATACGTGTGTATTGCTGTCTGACCAATAACACATATTTTGTTTATTGACGAAGCCATTTAGCTAGAAAAGAGCCTCATCTCTAAATTGGACGTAGCGTTCTTAACGTTGGGGCCCCTGACCCCGAAATTCGCTAGTAAATTTTAATAATTTCGACCTGTTGTTGGTTCGTCTATCTTTCCATCTTGAAATGGCAAACCTTACTGAAGAGACATGTCAAAAGAACGGCAAAAAAATATCGCCTCGTGCTGTCACTATCGGTCTACTTTTGTAGCGTCCCTATTGAAGAACCCTTTGTCAACCCTTTAGTCAGTAGCAATGCATCAGTCAAAAGAGAGGTATTGCGAGAAAAGGAGTTTGGGAAATATTTATTAACCAGGAAGAAGACTGAAATGGAAAGACTTGGGCCTGTGCCAATTGAAAATTTTCAGGAGTTAGAAGGAAGTCCGCAAGTAATATCAAAGTTTAAAACATCAAACCGATGAATTCGGTTCGAGCACATAATTCTGTAACAAAGAAGAATATCTGTTAACAGTACTCTTAGGATATGGAAATACAATTTTTAAATAGTAGCAGCGATTATGATATCAATGTATACATCCTAGTCAGATAGAGGTGAACGGGCCTATAATAGGCTCATTTATCGTTCGATTTCGCTGAAAATTGGGACATCGAGATATTTTAGACTACTCGTCATCCCGGCTCAGATCGGTCCAGGTTTGGATGTAGGTTTTAGGTTCATAAAGGAAAATCTCTTTTCAATTGGTCTAGATTTGGATATACCTGCCATATATACCGAACTCTCGATAAAGTTCTTGGGACCATAAAAGCAAGTTTATTATTTCATTTCGCTGAAATTTTATACAGTGGGCTGTGTTAGGATCTTCAATATTAGTGTTTAATATGGTCAAGATCGGTAAATATTTAAATATGGCCGTCATATAGACAGCTCTCCCGATTAAAGGTCACACTCCTGTAGAGCCAGTGGACTATCCTCGGATTCAAGCCTCATTCGGAGCCTACGGCCCATCTTCATAATGCCCAACATGTGTTAACCTTCTTGGTACGTTCTTGAATATGACACTTGTAATTTGGTTTCCTGTCCAAGATCAGTCGTAAGTACTTGGCCCTGACATGTATCTTCCTATTGAGGAAAAGTGGTACGACAAATTAACCCACCTTTATCTTTCTCGTGAACAGGCAGATTTCAGTCTTCTCTAGGTAAACATTGACACCCCTAGGTCTAGCCCAGTCGTGTGCCATCTGAAAAATCCTTTCGGGCCCTCTGCATAGCTGATTCGGATCCTTACTTATAAGAATTATTATAACATCGTCTGCCTAGCAGACGAGTTCAAATACCTCCTCAATCAGTATCCGTAATAGGTCATTTAAGATGGTCACCCATAGGAGTGGCGTGACCTGTGCCACTTTTTCCCTTATATTTATGCCATTAGACCCACAACTAATCCACCTGTTCGTTACCATATGGTTTATCCAGCCTCTAAGAACCATGTCTACCCTCATACTGGTCTAAGGATTGGATCAGTGTGTCGGTCCGATGTCAAAGCATACCGCTAGTATGTACGTTTTGACATCGAAGGATTCTTCTGTTTTATGAACAACCTCGTGCAGGGCAGTCTCCACCGATCTTCCCTTAACATAGACATGGTGTTTGCATTTGAGAAGTTCGCTGAATATCTTGCTCTTTATCATGGTATGTACAATACATTCCATGGTTTTGAGTAGAGGCTTATGGGTCTGTAGGGCTTTGGTGTCGCATAACTTGCCTTGCCGGGCTTGGGTATAAATACCATCCTTGTTTCCTGCCAGGCTTTTGGAGTGTACGCAAGCCCTAGTCACTATCTGGGGCCCTTTCTGCAGTAACGCCGGATATATTCCATCAGGTCAGCCATCCTTTACCATAAATTTCGTAATGATAAGACGGACATGTTAACCTCTGGGCTACGGTGGCCTCCAACTCCCGACATTGCTGGCGAATTTTATAGAAATCGGTTCAGATTTGGATACAACTCCCATATATATGATCGTCCTATTTGCAGTAATACGACACTCATTTGGTCATTAGTTTATTGTTTCTCAAGAAATTTTGCACGAGCGAGTATTTTATGACTAAGGTGAACTCATAGAAACAGCTACAGATTTCAATAAAGCTATCATTCAAATGTTGGTCCGATTTGAACTAATTTGTTTACCGTCCGATCGTCTTGGCGTTCTGAGACGATCTAGCCATGTCTGTCCATTCGTCTGTCGAAATCACGATAGCGGTCGAACGTGTAAAGCTAGCCGCTTGAAATTTTGCACAGAAACTTCTTAATGGTGTAGGCCGCCGTGGGGATTGAGCCATATCGGCTCATATTTAGATATATCTCCCATATAAACCGATCTCCAGATTTGACTTCTTGAGCCCACCGTTACCTCAAAAACACCATCCAAAATCAAAAGTGGACTGATAAAGACAATATAGGTATCAAATGAAAAGTATGCGGGAGTAGATAACGAATCTGGTATACAAATTCATGTCGAAGTATAGGGGGTCACCCCACCCCCCTCAAAAACGCCCAAAATGGCCAATCACGGATATATGGTACTCGGTTTGTTTGCTCCGTATAGACTGAAAAAAGGCAGAACCGATTTTCTCGAAATTTACATTGATGGTGTATAATGATTCCGTGATGAAAAAAGTGCGGGGGGAGCGGACTCTCCCCCTTCCCCTAATTTTCAGAAACGCCAGATCTCAGAAATGAGTGGTACGATTTAAGCGAAATGTTGTGTGCTCTCTTATAGTAACCTACAAACAAATATTTGGTATCCAAATTTCGGATAGGGCAACTAGGGGAGGGGGGCGGGGGGGCGCCCCACCCCAAAACCTATAATATATATATATACAAAAATCACGGCAATATGGGAATCAAATGAAAGGTATTTAAGATTAGAAAACGTATCTGATATCCAATTTTCAGACCAAGTGTTTGGGGGACCACCCCAACCCCCAAACCACCCCTAAATCGGACATATATACCGACAATGGCAATATGGGACTCAAATGGAAGGTATTTGCGAGTAAAATACGAATCTGATATCCAAATTTGGCACAAAGTTTCTGGGGGTCCACCCCTTCCCAAAAACACTCCACACAAACAGGACTTATTTATTGATCAATGTGGAGCGCACATAAAAAGTATTTGAGTATAGAACACGAATCTGATATTAAAATGTTGCACCAAGTCGTTGTCTCAAAAACATCGCACACAAAAGTATTTGGAAGTAAAGCATGAATCTTATATCAATATTTGGGAAAAGTGTTTATGGGCCACGATACCCCACCCCCATAACACCACCCAAATAGGAAGTATTTTTTGACCATTGCAATGTGAGGCTTAAATAAGAGGTATTTTAGAGTAGAACACGAATCTGATATATATTTTCAAAGCCAAGTCACTGAATGGTCACCCCATCTCCCAAAACACCCCCCAAACTGGTCATGTCTGCCGACTGCAGGAAAATGGAGTTCAAATGAAGGGTATTTGGAAATAGACCATAAATCTGACATCAGCATTCGGTACCAACTATCTAGGAAATGTCCCACCACCATAACAACCCCCAAAGTAGGGCGTATTTGCTCTCCAAGACAAGTTTGGTCTTCAAGAAAGTGGAGCTGGATATTCATAGGTTTTAAGGTCCATACCCCAAACCGGAAATATTTGCTGGGTTTTTCAATAAGGGGTTTAATTGAATGGTATTTGAAATTAGAAAACGAATTTGATATCAAATTTTGAAGCCAATGGCAATATGGGGTTCAAATACTATTCTCATATACGTTGCTGATATATTTTCAGGGCTTATATCGGGCATATTTACCTACCATGTCAAAGTGGAGCTTCAATGAAAGCTATTGGGGGGTAGAACAAGAATTGATACCCACTTTCGGGGCCAATTTTCTGGAGGTCAACCCCTTTCCAAAAATACTCCACAAACAGCAAGTTTTTACTGACCATCGCAATTTGGGGCTCAAATAAAGGTATTTGGGAGTAGAATGCGAATTTGATACCCAAATGTAGGGCCATGTATTTAGGGCATCACCCATTCCCCAAAACACCCCACCAAGGGCAAACATTTTTAAACCATATCTCAAATGAAAGGTATTTGAAATTAGAAAACGAATTTGATAACCAATTTTGTGGGCATTTGGTTGGGGGGACGCCTCATCCTGTAAACTCCCCTCAAAACCAATGGCAATATGGGGTTTAAATAAATGGTATTTGAGAGAAGAGCACAATGCTGAAATTTGTTCCGGGTCAGGTGTCTGGAGGACCACCCCACCCCCGAAAACACCACTAAATCAGACATCATGAGAATATCGGGCTGAAATAAAGTATTTTAAGAATGGAGTACATCTTACATCCAAACATAAATTCGTCGACCAATAAAGAGCATATGGGATTCAGATAAAGGCACTTATATTGTAAAAACTGTGAAGCGTGAAGTTGTGAAGCGATATACTATTTTCGTCGAAAAAAAAATTTCTAGGAAAATTTTATTCCATATAAAGTAAAAGAAGGCGCAGCGGAGCGGGCCCTGTCCAGCTAACAACTTTGCCAAGTACGGTTAAAATTGGTTTATAACCTAGACCGGTCAGGTTAAAGACCGATTTTAACCGTATCTTCCATATAAACCGATCTTCCGATTTTACTTCTTGATCCCCTGCAAGCCGCAAAATTTTGCACAGAGAGAATTTTGTCATGACTTTCAAGCAAACATTTGGTACGTAAATTACAACTTAACCTTCAACTAGGTTAAATTTTGGTAAACTTTTAGCAGACTTTTTAGTTGATTTCCAAGCTCCATCCCGACCGAACTCAGCAGGCTTTCAACGGTTTCATGTTAAACTTCCAAAAATTATAATTTGTTTTAAGTAAGTATCATACAGTCGTATTCTTCAACATGAAATTTACAGGGTTTTCAATCTTTCCAATTTACATCATATTTGTCTTTGTGATAATTAATGATTTTTACCTTTTCACAACAATAAAATGTTGAATGCATCATTACCACGACAAAAACAACTAAAACAATGTTGATAACAACAACGAAAACAAACACCAACCATTGTTTACAAAGTAAGTGAAGTGATATACATGAGTATATTGTATACTTTCCTAAATCAATTCATATTCAACTTTCTTACATCTCTGACATGGTTTCATTTCTAAAGACTCATCATCAGCAGCCACAAAACCAAGAGGAAACAAAAAAAAATCCAAATCCATTCAAGATCGCCAAGGCTGAGACAGAAGAAGCCTCAACAAGATTGAGCTTCAGCAGCAGCCGCAGTAGTAGTAGAGGCAATTGCTTTGGTACGAGTGGTATTTTGGCTTAACAAATTTAATCCCCCCCTAAACAAAATGAAAGATGTAGCCAGCAACAACAGCCAGCTGGCTGCAGCCAAGTAGCCACACATGATGTGTTCAAAGAAAGATAGAAAAACAAAAACAAACAACCACAAGATAAACATAATGGTGACTCTTGGCTAAGCAGCACCTCTATGACCGCAGGCTAAGACTTTATAAGTTGCTGCTATATAGAGTTTCCAAATGATAAACTACTTTCACTGTCATCTTCCACAAAGTTGATGATGCTGTTGTGGCTGTGGCTGTGGCTGCGTTTGTGGCCGCTTGCCATTGAAAAGCCAAGGCACTCATGCTCTATGAGGCTTAAAGTCCGAAATGGTGAATGAATCAGTAAAGTTTGCTTTTCTGTTTTTGGTTTTATATAAACTTTAATCATCATCAGCATCATAATGAACTCTTGCCTTGTGTTAATTGGAAATGAAATGAAAGGTGTTTATGGCTCTATATATACAAAAAAATAAACACATACAGCCATCACCATTTTCACAAATGACAAACAAATAAACATTCCATTTGAATTTCTACTTAGGGGCAAACAGAAAATCAAATGAGAAATCACTATAAAAAAAATATAATTTTTCATATTTTTAATGAAGGTGTCCCCTGACTTTAATGAAGTAGCTATGGAATTTTTCATCAAAGCTGCCATAGCTACCAAAGCATTTAAACTTTGTTTTTTTTTTGTAAAATGCTTTGTAGTGGTCCAGGAAATAGTTGAAATAGAAATCATTAGCAAATGTTGTGGTCATTTCTTTTGGAATTATGTAAAGCTTTTTCATATATGTTAAATTATTCAGTTATTCCAAAATGTATTTCATTCCAACTCCGAAAATGTTGTGTAATGCACTTTCAATTTAACTGCCTTTTGAATAGCATTTTCTGTTGCCTTGCTTTTCTTATTTATTTATATTCGTAGACGATTACGTAGGTGTTTTGTTTTTTTTTTTTTGGAGGGGTTTTTCAAGATGATTTTGAATTTTGACATTGAAAAAAGTGAAAGGGAAAATATTGGTTAACTGTTGTTATAATAAATCAAAAAATAAGGGCTTTTTGAAAGTTTTTTTGTTTTGTGTAAAATTGATTTTCGAAATGGTTACGAAAATATGGTAATGTTGTGACATATTGAAAATTTTGTAAGCTAAAATCGAGCATGTGATGAAATCATCTAAAAATTTCATAAATAAACATAAGCATATT
Organism: Stomoxys calcitrans; assembly: GCF_963082655.1. Classification (NCBI taxonomy): domain Eukaryota; kingdom Metazoa; phylum Arthropoda; class Insecta; order Diptera; family Muscidae; genus Stomoxys; species Stomoxys calcitrans. The sequence goes on along the minus strand of NC_081553.1, from coordinate 67,748,885 downwards.
GTTGTTTAATATGTTTAGGCAGTTTTTTTTTTTTTAAGCTGTTACTAAAGAGTAGAGCAGTTAGCTGAATTGGTAGCGTGCAGCTACAATCAGCGTGGGGGAAGTCATAGCTCGTTTTCCAACTAAAGCGCAATGATTAAAAAAAAATTATCTGAGAGTGTTGCCTTAACTCTTTTATGAACGATCATATGAGGAAATGATCATTTGATAATTTTATGGATTGAGGCTTCGTTAATATTTTTTTCGGACTTCGTAAGATAAAAACGATTATATAATTACATGATCATATGGTTGATTTGCATTTGGGCTATTTGTTTTAAATTTAAATAGTATAATAAAAATTTTAATTTTTACTTTTTCATTAAAAATTTAATTTTTTGTTTAGAAAACATTTAAGTAGTGTATTAAATATTTTGAATTTAAGGTGGGAGCAAGTGGAATCAACCAAATTGTTCTCGAATTGTAAAAAATGATTAAATGATGAACTCATCAGTATTTCATAATTAATTTCATTTAATATATAAACTCGACAATAAACCTCAGACTTTTTTTAAATTATTAAGAATTTATATTTTTTCATAGTTTTGTTTACGACAATATAAGGTCGTTTAAGATGCAAAAGTCGGGCGATGCCGACTGTATAATACCATACACCTACCCTATAAGTACAATGTGGGAGCTATATCCAATTCTGAACCAATTTTGATGAACTTTGGCGGATGTTTTTTAGATTAGTAACAAATTAAGCAATCATATTCAAATTTCGAGCAAATATGTTGAAACTGTAATAACAAAGTTTGAGTTAATGCAAATTACTCAAAATCTGGCAAACATATATATGGGTACTATATCTAATTGTGAACCGATTTCGAGTAAACTTCTTAGATATTGTGGTAGTCTTCTAGGAAAGCGTTGTGGAATGTTTTGGCAAGATTGGTCAATAAATGCGTTTGCAGCGGCTCTTGGAGAGTAAATTTGGTGATATACATATATATGTAAGCTATATCCAAATCTGAATCGATTTCTCTGAAATTTACCATTAAGATGGAGAGTCATAAGAAAATAATTCCTACCTAATTTCAAGAGAATCGGTTAACAAATGACCATTTTATTGCTGTATTACTGCAAATCGAATGAACATATATATGGGAGCTATATCCAAATCTGAACCGATTTTTATGAAATTTACCAGTAAGACGGAGAGTCGTAAGAAAATCATTACTCCAAAATACCAAGATAATCGGTCAACAAATAACCATTTTGTTGCTGTATTACTGAAAAGCGGACCAACATATATATGGGAGCTATATCCAAATCTGAAACGATTTCTATGAAATTTACCAGTCCTATTGAGAGTTATAGGAAAATCATTCCTACCAAATTTCGAGAGAATCGGTTAACAAATGACCATTTTATTGCTGTATTACTGCAAATCGAATGAACATATATATGGGAGCTATATCCAAATCTGAACCGATTTCTATGAAATTTACTAATACTAATAATGAGAGTCATAAGAAAATCCTTCCAGGCAAATTTCGAGAGAATCGATTTACAAATGACCATTTTATTCATGTATTACTGCAAATCGAATGAACACATACAATATATGGGAACTGTATCCAAATCTGAACCGATTTTTCCAATTTCAGTAGGCTTCGTCTATAGGCCGAAAAACATGCCCATACCAAATATGCAGACGATCGGATGAAAATTACGACCTGTAGTTTGCACACAAATTAACATAGACAGACGGACATGGCTAAATCGAATCAGAAAGTGATTCTGAGTCGATCGATATACTTATCAATGGGTCTATCATTCTTGCTTTTGGGTGTTGCAAACTAATTCACTAAGTTATAATTAATACCTTGTACCACAGTAGTGGTGCATAAAATGTAGTCATAAACTTTGCTATTACGTTCAAGATAAAAAATATTGTATATTGTTTTAAGTAAGAATTTGGATTTTTATCTATTATGAATATGAGGAAAAAATCATACGATAAAGATGGTTCTTTTATTTAAAAATATGCTTGATATAAAATTACTGAAAACTCCCTCTTTTCATTTTATGTATTTATTAATCAAATAGACCTTATAGTTAATATAAGAATAATGCAAAGAAAACCATTGGCAACAAGGGGGATCAGCTCTCTTCTTCTTATATAAGAATATAATTATCATAATGTCGTCTTATTAAAAAATTAGATAAAAGTATTTTTTTTTTTGTGAAAAAATAAATGGTTGATTACTTTTTGTAGAAGACAAAAAAATCATATGGTCGTTTTATATAAAAAATTAATATTTATTTAAACAATACTATTTTTAATTCTTCATCAGTTATTAAACAAAAAACTACTATATGATCATATTAATTATTATTTTATCATTATTTTATTAGCTTAATAAATATATCGAAAATTGAGTTGAGAATTGAGAATCCAAATTGAGTTAAATTAATTGCAAATTTCATAAATTTTTTTTGTTTTTAGTTGTATAATATCCAAAACAAAACAACTATATGATGAAAGAACAATATTGTTATTTTACTTTAAATATTTTAAACTTTCACCGACTTACTCATATCCAAAAAGTACATAAATTTTTTATATTTTGTAATTGTGAATCATAAGCTAGAAAGGCATGCCGCTTAGCGACACCACTTGTTAGTGAAGTTTTAGCTCAGAAAGATTCAGAAAGATCACCCTATGATGCAATCATAGTTGCCGTTTTTGGGTAGGTAGGTTTGGTACCAAAATTGTTAAGTTTTTATTCTCTTGGTAGGTTGGTAGGCTGCCTTAAATAATTGGTAGGTTTTTCGCGCATAACTCTAAATTATTTTACTTTTTATCGATTCTGCACAGTAAAAAATTACTCTGAGAAAAAACCATCTTCCGAAATTTGTATGTGAAACTTTATATTCTGAATGACTTTAAGCATTAAATTGAAGACTATATGTTGAAGTAGGTTTGTAAAGACTTGACAGTCAAAAGAACTGAAATTTTAACAAATATTTTGTTGAGTTTGTTGTTAAAATACATATTCTATCAAGTAGCAGAAAATACCATGGCATTAATCAAAAAAATGTTTAAAAGTGGTTTTTACATTTTTTTTGAAATCGAATAATGCTTATAGAGTCATTTCAACATGAATAAAGTGTTGTCGGTAGGCTAGAGGATGCGTGCAAGACTACCGAACATGAAATTATGAGTTCAAATCACGCGGCGGAAAAATTAATAAAATTTAATTTTAGGGTAATAGTCGAGAGAGAGAGAGTGACAGAAAGAAAAGCTGAGAGCAAAGCCGTTAAACAAACGACACAAGCAGCGCGAATCGAACAAAGAAAATAAAAACACCACCACACAGAAGCTGTGCAGCAAATCACATGTGGTGGCTGGTTAAATGTGTTTTTTTGCAAAGAGTGCCTTTCAAAACAAATTTGTACATTGGGTAGTTGAAATTCAAAATAAATTGGGTCGTTAAAATTTAAAATAAATTGTTTCAGGAAAGTTAACAAATTTTGTCGTCGTTTTTCGACAAAAGTTGTTGATTTTCACACCGAAGCTGTGCAGCAAAGCAAATGTGGTGGCTGGTTAAATGTGTTTTTTTCTTGCTTATCGACATATTGGATTGCAAAGAGTGCCTTTCAACCATCAATTTGTACTTGGATAGTTGAAATTCAAAATAAATTGTTGCAGGAAAATTAACAAATTTCGTCGACTTTTTTCGACAAAAGTTGTTGATTTTCAGAATCATTTTTATCGGTATATGTGTATTCGTTAAGAGTGCAGAATAAAACCATGGACTTTGAGGGGTTAAATACTGATACATGAATAAAGTGATGTCGGCAGGCTAGAGGATGTGTGCAAGACTACTGAACATGAAATTATGAGTTGAAATCACGCGGCGGAAAAACTAATAAAATTGGATTTTAGGGTAATAGTAAGAGAGAGAGAGTGACAGAAAACAAACCTGCGAGCAAAGCAGTAAACGAACGACACAAGCAGCGCGAACCGAACAAAGAAAATAAAAACATCACCATACCGAAGCTGTGTAGCAAAGCACATGTGGTGGCTGGTTAAATGTGGTTTTTCTTGCTTATCGATATATTGGATGCCTTCTGTTTAATGCCTTCAATCGGAAAATAGGGCCAAATATGTTCAGTTCTGGTGTATACTCATATATTGAGGGATGTATGCAACTTACGGTAACGACGAAAATGGTTAATAAAATCATATATCTGGGAACAAACCCTTAAATGGGGTGGTGGTCGGTTTATCCAAACTCAGTACAATTGTGCATTGAAATCGGGACAAGAGTATAAACGGTTTTTATGAACCCAAGATTTTTTATCGGGAGATCGGATTAAATGGTGCTATATCAAGATTAAAATTAAATTCCCAATTGCAACTCACCTGAATTAGAAGGGGACCAAATACAAGTTTTCAACCATTAATTGTTTGTGAGGATTGCCACCAGGAAATGAATAGGAAAACATACAACCATATGATGAAATTCCCATATGGTAGTTGTTTTTTACCCCAAGAATCCATAGTATTGTAATACGCTGTAAGGACATGCTTTTTAAGATTATCAAATTGGTTGCCTGCTTTAACCGCTGCCCATAGGGTGGCCCATCTAGTAGTTGCGCAACCTTATGTGGGCAACCCTATATAAAAGTCATAACAAAATGTTCCGTTTAGTGAGATCTCCAGACACGATAGCTTCAAAGTCTTTCGTTTCCCAAGAGAGAGGCGGAGCCTGAATGTATAGAGGAGGTATTTACGAACCATGGAGCGTTGGCGCAATGTTATCGGGGGCCACCCTATATATAAAAAAAAATAAAAAAATTTAATTAATACAAATCAAAGATTTTCCTTTCTAAGTTTTTTTAAGATTTTTTTTCTCTGTAAATAAAAAACTGTTAATTCAAATTTTGTTTTTTACAATAAATTACTTTATTCGCTTTTGTGATTTTTTTTTTAATGATTTTTTTTCATTTTAGAATGAAATGCATTTTTATGACAAAAATAAATAACTTACGTCATATGATACTATTGTTTTTTTTTCTTTGTTGTTGTTTTCGCATAAAAACGTTTAAATATTTGATTTCAGTTTAATAAATAATATATGTGGGTGTTTTGTTTTTCTTTTTTCTGTGTGCGTTGTGGCTGAGTCGTAGAACTATAAACTATTCGACAAAATAATAATAATTAATAAATTATTACAACTATTTTAAAACAAATATTGTTACAACATTATATTTTTTTTTTCTTCTTCATACGTTCTGTATTAGATTTCTTGTGTTATGTTTAATTTAATTTTTCGTTTTGTGTAATTAGATTTGAGCGGCTATGGGTCAGTCGTAAAAGCAGAAAGAAAGAGAGAGAGATAGTGATAGAAAGAGAGCATGAGTTTGAAGAGGTAGATGAAAGAGAGTAGAAAGAGGTAGAAGAGTTAAGTAAAGGATAGCAAGAGAGTGAGAAAAAGAGAGAGAGATTTAAGAAAGCAGTTTCAGAGAGAGAGTGATAGATTATTGAATGAAATATAAAAGACAGTAAAAGAGAGCAAGTTTTTTGGTTTTTTTAAGTGATAGATAGGAAAAGTGAGTAAAGAGTAAACTTTCAAGTATAAGGAGAGATTTCCTTTGAGCTTGACATGAAGCATAGAGCTAAAAGAATGATAGTTTGAGATGAGCTTAGTTTTTAATGTTTGTTTTTGGTTTTTATGAAGCTGAGAAACTATGGCAAGGTATGGCGTTCTGTTTAATACTTAAACAAAACTAAACAAATGAGTAAATGAGGTAAATGAAGAAAGAAAAAGTGAGATTGGAAAGAAACAGAAGGAGAAATCAAAAGAGTAGAGAAGAAGTGAAATTATGAAAAAAGAGAAGATGAAATGTAGAATGCTAAGAAAAGTAATAGTGTGAAGAAAAAGTGAAAAATGAAAATATGAGAAAGAAAAATTAAGATAGTGATAGTTAACATATATTGTTATATAATACAGTTGAGAGAATTATAGAAAAATAAAGCTATGGAAAATTATAAAAACAAAAACAATAACAAACATTGTTTTATCAATAAGACTAGAATTAAAAAATATAGTATTTTTTAACTTAAGAAAAGTATAGATAGACATATACAGAGGAAACTTGAAATAATGAGAAAGTGAAAGAGTGACACATAGAGAGAAAATGAGAGTGAGAGAAGAGATGAAGAGACAAACCGACTAGAGAGTAGAGAAAAGAAAATGTATAGTCAAAGAAAAAGGAAGAGTAGTTTTGAAATACAAGAAGAGTCAAAGTAGCAGCAAGTAGAGACAAAGAGAGAAAGAGCAATAAAAGCATGAAAGAGAAAAACTGAGTGACATATAGAAGAAAAAGGAGAAAGTTAAGAGAAATACTCAAGAGAGAAAAGTGAAAAATAAGAAAATTGTATAAAAAAAGGAAGAAAATAGTCAAAGTGAAAGCAAAGAGTTCAAGCAAAAGAGAAAGTTTTAAAGGAAAAATTGAGAATCTTTTTTTTTTTCAGAAAAAAAATTTCCTCTAAAAATGCCATTTTCTGTTGTTGTTGTTTCTTTCAAATCCTTTTCATAGTATTTTTCTTTAAGCTGAGTATTTTTTTTTCCATAAATGCTGCATACTCATAAGCTTTCATATATTAGTTCATATACAATATTGTGTAATACATAAAAACTCTTATATAAATATTATATAAAATGCACACACTTATCTGATCTACTTTAAACTGCTATGTGGCTTTGTGACTTCTTGTTGTTGCTGTTGTAAAGGACAGAGGAAACGGGCTAGCGATACATCATTCTGATCTGTTGCACTATATATAGTCATCATCGTTGTCTTCTACTTCTACTGAAAAACTTCTGTATAAAACTTTATATTTTTTTTTGTGATTTTTTGGAGATGCCTTAGATCTCATTGTGGAAGAAGTGATATGTGTGTCGTTTTGTATGTGGAATGATGAAAGAACAATATTAATAAATAAAATAAATTAAATAAATATTTATAATAAATTAACAAACAAAAAATAATATCGTTAAAAAAAACCTTAAAGTGTTCTTTTCTTTTCTTTTGTTGTTTTGCTTTGTTTTGTTTTTTTTCTTTCTCATACTTAAGGCAAAAAAGTCTAGTTTCTTATGGTCTGCTTTGAATGCATTTGTGTGAGTGTGTGTATGGTAAGGCTGGGGGGCCATGTAGCCCAAACACTTCTAATCAAAAGTGAATTGAAAACCAAAATGTCCCAAGGCAAAGACTCTGAAAAACTGTTACACTGCAATTCCTCAGCTAATTTGCCCATTAAGGCATTTTCTGTTTGTCAATTCACAATTGTCGTTTTTCTTCCTTTTCGTTGCTACTCCTCCACCAACATTACCTAGCTGTGGTATAGGTATATGAAGGCAAAACTTTCTCTTCTCGTCACGCATCATTGTAGGGTCATTGTAAACAATGTTTCGTTATCATCTCGTCATCATCATCATCATCATCATCTTCGTCGTTGTTGTAAGTCGTTGGGTTTTCAAAATTGTTTTAATTTTTCAAAATCCTGATTTAAGCCTTGGGCTTTTGTGCTGTGTAGGCCAAATCTTGGGCATCCAAAGAACGTCCCCAACCGCCATGGCCAGAGCTGCCATAGGAGCCCGAGGAGCCGACATCAGCACTGTAGCCACTGCCATAGGAGTCATGGCTTACCGAATGGCTGGCACTGTGATGGGGATGGGCCACAACCTCATAGGTCACATGCTTCTCTTGCGACAACAATTTCTTCAATCCAATAACAGCGGAAAGGACCAAAGCAATTTTACCAATCAACAAGGCCTTGCCGGCAATCAGGGCAATGGCTCCCAACAGTAGGGGCAACAAGGCCGCAGCCTTCAAGGCAATCAAGGCAATGATGGGGCCCAAGATTTTGGCAGCCTTCTTCTTCTTGCCGCGACTTTCTTCGGGTGCGTTGGGATCATCGGAGCCAAACAACGATTCGGATACATCTTCCAAGGCGCGACCGGTCGAGCTTACAGCATTCACAATATCGGCTCCATTCAATTCCACCTTAATGGTATGGGTATTCAAGAAACTGGCAATGCGATTCATGGCCAAAGATTCGAACGACTCATTGCCCGATATGGAACGGGCCGCATCTTGGGCGGGAGCATCAGGCGAACGCACCACGGTAACACCTTCGGTCAAGGCGAATTGATCGCGTGCTCCCAACACTTTGTCCACAAAGTTGAATAACTTATACTTGACACATGACACTGAATCCTTGCGCAGACAATCGTTGTAAATACTATCCACGATGTCGTTGTCGGAGCCAACTGCATTGCGGGCATGGCCACGTGTTTCTTCGGCGGGTAGGGCAGCTGCTAGTGAGACTAAACACACTACACTGATTATTACAAATTTGTGAGCCATTTTCTTTGTGTTTGTTTTTTTTTTTTTAATTTAGGTTTTTATTTGTTTTTCTATTTTTTTGTTTTTGGTGTTTCGTTTACTTTAACAATTTGTTCGTTATAGTCCTTTTTTCTGTTCAATGTTTTTTTTTCGGGGGGATATAAAATTTTGTTTTTCTTTTCTCAACACCACACGACACTTTCTCTTAATTCGTAACCGTTGCAAATGCGATAAACACACCGTCGCTAGCTTTCTTCTTCTTTAATTTTTTTTTGGTTTTAGTTTGGCCGAAACGCTTGTGTTAACGTTTGAACGTGTAAGGATGAAATGATACAATTTCCCCATGGCCTTACAATTTATATACGAAAGCCTAATGTGCGGAGCTCAACATGGCCATAAGCAGGCACAACCGCCAGTTGTGGCCAACAAGAGTTGCTCAACAACATTTTCTTCTTTCATTCATGCATTTAGGCAGCAGCGGCAGCAGTAGCAGCAGCAAGTCCCCTCTTAGCAAAAAGGCAGATGCCCTGTGTCTGTGGCTGTGACGGCAACGAAGACGATAATGTCTTCGTCAGCATTTCGAGTTTGTGTCTTAAGTCTATTGTTTTGCCGCTCCAGCAGTATAGCCTCAATTCTCTCTCTCTCTCTCAGTTAGCTGGGAGTTGGCTTCTCTGCCAACCAAACAAGGGACTGCTGCTGCGGCCGCTGCAGCATTGACTTTTTGGCAAAATATCTCAGTAGGAAAACCAGTTTTGTTAAAAGTCTCTTCTCTCTCAATTCGTTCGAAATGCTTTCGCTAAAAACTGTTTATTTTCATTTTGCCGTTGTTGTTTTCCTCCAAACTTTAGTGCAGCAAAATTCATGTAACATTACCAACTTTCAATGGTTTCAGGTTGTTATTATTTTTGTTGTTGTTATTGTTGTCTGTGGATTTTTACTTAACTTAGCCATGAAAATTGAAATCAGACTTAGCGTCGATCTTCCTTAAATGTTCACATCTTCCTTCTGTAACTTTTTCTTTTTTTTTTTTGCTGCGCTTGGCGATGCTGATAAGATTAAAAGGGTATTTCATCATTTCTATTTTTGAAAAGCAAAAGTTAACTTAGTTTAAACGAACGATGCAGAAAATTGCATTACACTCTTCGTAAAGAGACAAAAAACTGGCAATGTCATTGCCTTAGATTGGAAAGTACAAGGTCTTATAATATGGAGAAAAACTAAAACTTTTACATTTTCTTGGGGTGTGAATTGTACGTTAAATATTTAGGACAGACACATTTGAAGCAAAGAACATTGCGTTGTATACCCAACATTCAACTATTTTATTTTATTGAAAACAGCAACAGTTTTTTTCTGCTGAAATGAAAAAAAATATGCATTTTATCCAAAGCTATTATTTATGTTTGTCTTTTATGGCCTATCGTGTGTTTTAATTACTTTTGTCATTTTTTCCAAGGGGAGTCGATCTAATGACCATGACAAGTTGTGCTGGAAAGAAGATTTTAATTTGTGAAATATTACTGGATGGTAATAACCGGCAGGGGAGGGGTGCTTAAACTTTTCTGGGAATGGAAAGACGTGGGTGTGAACGAATTCAGATGTACAGGAGTCAGATTGAAGTCCGGGAAATCTACCAAAGAATCAAACATCAAACCGATGAATTTGGTACAGACACATCCTCCTGCAGAGACAAAGAAGGAAATCTAGCTTGCTGAGGATGTGGAAAGAACATTTTACCAAACTGCCAGTGTCCGACAATGGCGGTATAGAGGATACCACAGTACCAATCCCTGATGATGGTATAGAATGTTTACCTCCAAGTCAGAATGAGGTCCAAGTAGCAGTGACTCGACTAAAGAACAACAAGGCAGCAGGAGCCGACGGGTTACCCGCTGAACTATTTAAGACCGGAGGCGACACGCTGATAGGGTGTATGCATCAGCTCGACTGCGCAATCTGGCTAGAAGAACGCATACCCCACTATTGGAACTTCAGCATACTATATCCCGCACACAAGAAAATATACAAGAAGGAATGTGCCAACAACTGAAGAATAAGTCTCCCCCCCATCGCATAAAAGATACTCTCGAGCGCACTGTGTGAAAGACTTTAACCTAAGGTCAATGGGATATTGGGGCCCTATCAATGCGGCTTTACAAATACAACAACAAATTTTGCCCATGAGCATTTCACTAAGGAACAGGGGCAAACTTCTCACATATCAATGAGTGCAGTCCGATTCAAGTTTTAAGCTCAATGATAAGGGGCCTCCTTTTTATAGCCGAGTCCGAACGGCGTGCCGCAGTGCGACACCTCTTTGGAGAGAAGTTTTACATGACATAGTACCTCACAAATGTTGCCAGAATTTGGAGGGCAAAATCACCACTGAAAATTTTTTCTGGTGGTCTCGCCTGGATTCGTACCCAGGCGTTCAGCGTCATAGGCGGACATGCTAACCTCTGCGCTACGGTGGCCTCATGCGGCTCAATGCGGCTTTAGATCTGGCAAATCCACCATAGACCAGATATTTACACTGCACCAAAATCTGGAAAAGACCCGAGAAGGACAAGTCAATACCTATCATCTCTTTGTTGACTACAAAGCCGCTTTCGGCAGCTCTATGCGTTCAAAGATTTTTTAAGCCATGTCCCCGCAAACTTAATAAGACTCTGCAGTATGACACTTGCTGATACACGTTCCTCAGTAAAAATAGGAAAGAATCTTGCCGGACCATTCATTACCAAACGAGGTTTCAGACAAGGAGACAGCCCTATCGTGCTATCTCTTTAATGTCCTGCTGGAGAAGATTATACGAGATGCAGATGTGAATAGATGTGGGATACTAATTACAGGAGAACACATGCTACTCGCCTATGCCGACAGCATCGATATCATAGGTCGGTCACCGGAAGTAGTAACTGCAGCCTTTGAAAGAATCGAAAGAGAGTCAGTGAAAATGGGTCTAGCGGTAAATGGTGATAAGACGACATGAATGTTATCAACTCCCAAAACACCCTCTGCAACCGATCAAATAAAGAACATGGAGAAATTTGGGAACAACAACTTTGAGATAGTCAGCAACTTCATATAACTCGGCATCGCCGTAATCGAAACGAATGACATAAGTTTTGAGATAAAGCGAAGAATAATACTGGCAAAAAGTTACTACTTTGGATTTAGTAGGCAGTTTAGAAACAAGGCCGCCTCTCGACAGACCAAAAATAAACTATACAACACGCTGATAATGCCCGTGTTGTTATAATGCTCTAAGGCATGGGTACTTGTGAAAGCAGACGAGACAGTTCTTGGATTGTTTGGAAGAAAGATTCTTTGTAAAATATATGGAACAGTTTGCGTTAATGAAGAATATAGGCGTCGTTTGAAACAACGAGCTGTATGACGACGATAGCATAGTTACACGTATCGAAATACGACGCCTGCGAATGTATGAAGGGGCACCAGCAAAGAAGTTTTTTGAAGGCAAACACGGTGGTACACGCAAGCCGAGACGACTAAAAGCTTGATGGAAAGATCAAGAGGTGTGGGACACCTCAAAACTTGGTGTCAGAATTATAAAATGAGCGTAGAAGATCGAGGCGCTTGAAACGCTATTCTACGTTCGGCTTGTGGAACAAATGTTGTGCCATAGCCAATTAAAGTAAAGTGAAGTGCTTTGGTAGTTAAGTATGATATCCAAATTTGGTTGACAAAACAGGCCTGCTTGTAGCCTCATACATACCATTCTCTCATTTGGTCTTCTAAGCTAACTTGGCGGAAATTTCGGTGTTGGGTATAAACATAGTTAGGAAGTCAGGGTTGCTTTTGAACGATACACTGGTATGGTGACTCATTTTAATATTACATCACATAGGTGGTATAAAATTGTAGAGTATAAGTGATCCATTTGTTTGTTTTGAAAACATTTTCTTGTTGTTGGAATCTTAGCGTATAGTGAATAGCGAAGATGAAACATATCTAACAATATGTAAAATTTGAAATAAATCTGTAACCATATGCCATCTACCTCTTCGAAACGCTCTTGCCATTAAAATGACATGTTTTTTATGGCTATTAATAGTTGCGGTTGGCAAATACGAAGAGGAATTTGAAAGAAGAGTTTGAAAACGGAAATGTAAATATGTGTATGCACGCACACTTAATCAATAAAAATATTCACTGACCCTTGGAAATGTTGTATATCAGGTCAGGGTCTAGCAGCTGATGAAGAAAGTGGAATACAAAACAGATAAGATGCGAAATGAAAAAGAGTTAAACATGTACTATGTTGTTAAACTACTACGAGTATAACAATAAAAATTAAATTTTAAAACGTTAATGGCTATAACAACAACGGCAAAATTGATAGAAATTTATAAAAATTGTATATGAAAGAAAATGATTTTCAGAAAGATAAGAACAAAAAAATTGGTCATAAAAATCTTCTTATATATAAAATTCAATTTGTATTTGTTTGTTCCGTATAGACTCAAAAACGGCTGAACCGATTGCCTTGAAATTTTCACAGGTTGGTCTGGATGGAAACATAGGCTATATAATTTGTTGATATCGGGAGGGGAGTGGGCCCTCCCCCTTACCGTAAAAGTACTACCCAAAAACAAAAGTGGACCGATCGAGACAATATGGGATTCAAATGAAAGGTATTCAGGAGTAGAGTACGAATTTCATAACAAAAGTTGGGTCCACGTACCTGGGAGGCCGCCCCAGCCCCAAAACCCCTTAAAATAAGTTTATTTGGCGATCATGACAATGTGGGATTCAAATAAAAGGTATTCGGAAGTAGATTACAAATATGGTCAGGAAGAAGAAAAATGCTTTATAATTTGTTGATATCACAAGGGGGCGGACCCTCCCCGTTACCCCAAAAATACCACCCAAAATCACAAGTGGACCGATAAAGACAATATGGATATCGAATGAAAGGTATTGAAGAGAAAACTACGAATATGGTATTTGTGTCCAAGTACCCAGGAAGTCGCCTTAACCCCAAAATGTCTAAAAACAGACAAATTCCACATCAATATGGGGCTTAAATGAAAGGTATTCCGAAGTAGATTACGAATCTGTCATACAAAATCAGATCGAAGTGTAGGGGGCCACGCCACCCCCTAAAAACTCCCCAAATGGGCATAAGACCCATCATGGCTATATGAGACTCGGTTTGTATGTTTGTTCCGTAGAATCAAAAAAAATTATATAACCTATATGTTTATAGATTATATAATTTTTAAATATCGGATGGTGGCTGACCCTCCCCCTTACATCAAAAACGTCACCCAAAACCACAACGGGACAAAAAAGCTGGGTCCACCCCACCTTCAAACACAACTTATTTACCGATCATGCCATTCATACGGACTCATACGAAATGATTCGGAAAGTAGAGCACGAATCTTATATTAACTTTGATGGCCAAGTGACCGCCCCCGAAATACCCCCTAAACCCGAAATATTTACCAATATGGTAATATGAGGCTAAAAAGAAAGGCATTTGGTTGTAGAGTAAAAATTTGTCCAGGAACCGAGCAGGGGCAAACATTTCATACATCCATGAGCGCTTTCCGATTCAAGTTGAGCTTATGAACAATAAGAGGCCTTTTTTATAGCCGAGTACGTACGGTGTGCCGCAGTGCAACACCTCTTTGGGAGAATTTTTAACATGACCATGAATGGTATGGCGAAGTGTCCCCACCCAAAATAGATATAAGAGAGTTAAAGAAGGCGCAGCGGAGCGGACCCTGTACAGCTAAAGGGTGATTTTTTTGAGGTTAGGATTTTCATGCATTAGTATTTGACAGATCACGTGGGATTTCAGACATGGTGTCAAAAAGAAAGATGCTCAGTATGCTTTGACATTTCATCATGAATAGACTTACTAACGAGCAACGCTTGCAAATCATTGAATTTTATTACCAAAATCAGTGTTCGGTTCGAAATGTGTTCAAATTTTGACAAATTTTGTTCAGCGATGAGGCTCATTTCTGGTTGAATGGCTACGTAAATAAGCAAAATTGCCGCATTTGGAGTGAAGAGCAACCAGAAGCCGCTCAAGAACTGCCCATGCATCCCGAAAAATGCACTGTTTGGTGTGGTTTGTACGCTGGTGGAATCATTGGACCGTATTTTTTCAAAGATGCTGTTGGACGCAACGTTACGGTGAATGAACACATTTCGAACCGAACACTGATTTTGGTAATAAAATTCAATGATTTGCAAGCGTTGCTCGTTAGTAAGTCTATTCATGATGAAATGTCAAAGCATACTGAGCATCTTTCTCTTTGACACCATGTCTGAAATCCCACGTGATCTGTCAAATACTAATGCATGAAAATCCTAACCTCAAAAAAATCACCCTTTAGTATTAAAATAAATCTGAATTTTTCTATTTTTACTAAACTGAACTATTATTAATACCAAAATCTAACCTGAAAAAAGTCTTTACAACAACTTTTTTGCATTTTTCCTCAAATCCAGTAGGGTATTGTTGCGCTTGGTACACCTCTTGCAACATATTACAATTCAATATGATCTCATATGTCATCATATCACCTGTACTTTTACGAGCGAGTGCAGTAGTTTTTTGTTTTTGCGATTCATAGTACCTGTTGTTATTTTCCCTTTTACTTTTCTTTTGGCTGTGAACATACAGCTGAATTAAAATCATTTCTTTAGTGTAGACAAATTACACCTTTTCCAAGCTTTTGGCTTTCGGTCTGGGCTTCTTTTTATAGCGCCTGCATCTTTCACTCATTGTTTGCCAATGCAACAGCGAGCGGCTTCAATGAAGGTTTATTTATCTTTGGTGGGTAATTACAGAAATTCCATGTTTCAAGGGTGCAGTTTGCATTGGGGTCACACTTAATCATTTTGATTTAGTTAAAAATATTCTCATAATTTCTTGAGTTTCTCTTTCTCGTATGGAGACAACGCATGAGCTTGAGATGGCAATAACTGATTTAAGCAATGTGGTGTACATGGACTTTTTTTCTTAAGGCAGCATTAAAGGATGGGGGTATATTAATTTTGTCATTGTGTTTGGAATACATCGTAATGTGGTGGTCGCACAGTGGAGTGAAATAAAAATGCTAGAAATAAGTCAGTAATTTTTGAACGTATTAAAAAGGAAGTTCTATAGGCAAAAAATGTTTGCCTATAATTTGAGTAAAACCCACAATGGGTCAAAAACCAAAATTTTTCTAAAAGAGTTAAAAAGCAAAAGTTGGGCTTAGCCAATACCCATCTACTCCGGTAAAAAATGTAACATATATGAAACATCGAAATATAGATCGATTTGGAACAAACTCGACAAGGATGTCGCACAGTGGGATAGAGTCGAAAAAACTAGTAAACAAGTGAAGATGCGTTAAGTTCATCCGGTTCGAACTCTGGATACTCACCTCCTCAGGTACATACGTAAACCACCTGTCGTCCTAATCTGGTGAAAAATACATAAGTTATGACCCCATAGCAGCAATATCGAAATATCATCCGACTTGGACCAAATTCGGCACTGACATTGAGTGGTCTAAGTTAAATTTAAATTTTGTAGAATATAATATTGGTCTTTTTGGAAGCTATATCCGAATATAGACCGATCTGAAACATATACGACACGCATGTAGAAAAGCCTAAAATAAATTTAAAATTTCAGCGAAATCGGACTATAAATGCACCTTTTATGGGGCCTAGACTTTAAATCGAGAGATGGGTCTATGTGGCAGCTATATTCAAATCTGGACCGATCTGGGCCAAATTGAAGAAGGGAATCGAGACGCCTAACGCAACCCAAATTTCGTCATCCCATTTTAAGTCGATCTAGCCATGTACGTCCGTCCGTCTGTCTGTCGAAAGCACGCTAACTTTCGAAGGAGTAAAGCTAGCCGCTTGAAATTTTGCACAAATACTTCTTATTAGTGTAGGTCGGTTGGTATTGTAAATGGGCCACATCGGTCCATGTTTTGATATAGCTGCCATATAAACCGATTTTGGGTCTTGACTTCTTAAGCCTATAGAGGGCGCAATTCTTATCCGAATGAACTGAAATATTACACAATAACTTCTACAATGTTCAGCATTCATTTGTCGTCCGAATCGGAATATTTCGAATCCAGGCGTTCGTCGTCAAAGGCGGACATTCTAACCTCTGCGCTACGGTGGCCTACGGTTGGTTGGTATAAACAAAATAAATATTCACGTAGTTTTTATACCCACCACCGAAGGATGGGGGTATATTCATTTTGTCATTCCGTTTGCAACAAATCGAAATTTCCATTTTCGACCCTATAAAGTATATATATTCTAGATCAGCGTAAAAATCTAAGACCATCTAGCCATGTCCGTCCGTCTGTCAGTCTGTCTGTTGAAATCACGCTACAGTCTTTAAAAATAGAGATATTGAGCTGAAATTTTGCACAGATTCGTTTTTAGTCCATAAGCAGGTTAAGTTCGAAGATGGGCTATATCGGACTATATATTGATATAGCCCCCATATAGACCGATCCGCCGATTAAGGGCCTTAGGCCCATAAAAGGCGCATTTATTGTCCGATGACGCCGAAATTTCGGACAGTGAGTAAGGTTAAGCCCTTCGACGTCCTTCTTCAATTTGGCCCTGATCGGTTCAGATTTGGATATAGCTGCCATATAGACCGATCTCTCGATTTGAGGTTTTGGGCCCATAAAAGGCGCATTTATGGTCCGATGTCGCCGAAGTTTGGGACAGTGAGTTAGGTTAAGCACTTGGACATACTTCTGCAGTATAATACCGATCGGTCAGGTTTGGATATAGCTGCCATATTGACCGATCTCTCGATTTCAGGTTTTGGGCCCATAAAAGGCGCATTTATTGTCCGATATCGCCGAAATTTTGGACAGTGAGTTGTGTTAGAACCTTCGACGTTATTCTTTGATTTGGCCCAGATCAGTCCAAATTTGAATATAGCTGCCATATAGGCCGATCTCTCGATTTGAGGTTTTGGGCCTATAAAAGGCGCATTTATTGTCCGATATCGCCGAAATTTTGGACAGTGAGTTGTGTTAGAACCTTCGACTTTATTATTCGATTTGGCCCAAATCGGTCCAGATTTGGAAATAGCTGCCATATAGACCGATCTCTCGATTTAAGGTTTTGGGCCCATAAAAGGCGCATTTATTGTCCGATGTCGCCGAAATTTGGGACAGTGAGTTAAGTTAAGAACTTCGACATACTTCTGCAATATGGCACAGATCGGTCTAGATTTGGATATAGCTGCCATATAGACCAATCCCTCGATTTGAGATTTTGTGCCCATAAAAGGCCCATTTATTGTCCGATGTCGCCGAAATTTTGGACAATGAGTTGTGTTAGAACCTTCGACTTTACTCTTCAATTTGGCCCAGATCGGTTCAGATTTGGATATAGCTGCCATATAGACCGATCTCTCGATTTGAGGTTTTGGGCCCATAAAAGGCGCATTTATGGTCCGATGTCGCCGAAATTTGGGACAGTGAGTTAGGTTAAGCACTTGGACATACTTCTGCCGTATAATACAGATCGGTCAGGTTTGGATATAGCTGCCATATTGACCGATCTCTCGATTTGAGGTTTTGGGCCCATAAAAGGCGCATTTATTGTCCGATATCGCCGAAATTTTGGACAGTGAGTTGTGTTAGAACCTTCGACGTTATTCTTTGATTTGGCCCAGATCAGTCCAAATTTGAATATAGCTGCCATATAGGCCGATCTCTCGATTTAATGTTTTGGGCCCATAAAAGGCGCATTTATTGTCCGATGTCGCCGAAATTTGGGACAGTGAGTTGTGTTAAGCCCTTTGACATACTTCTGCAATATGGAACAGATCGGCCCAGATTTGGATATAGCTGCCATATTGACCGATCTTTCGATTTAAGGTTTTGGGCCCATATAAGGCGCATTTATTGTCCGATATCGATTTGTGTTAGAAACTTCGACTTTATTTTTCAACTTGTTTTTTGGACAGTGAGTTAGGTTAAGCCCTTCGACATTCTTCTTTAATTTGGCTCAGATCGGTACAAATTTGGATATAGCTGTCATATAGACCGATCTCTCGATTTATGGTCTTGGGTCCATAAAACGGCCATTTCGTGTCCTATTTAGCCACAAATTAGGATTTAGGACCATATTTCGATAAAGCTGCTATGGGGGCATAAATAATGCATATTTCACCGGATTATTACCAAAGTGGTTTACATATATACCTGACCGAACCTTACGCCGTTTTATTTGTTTTTTATGCTTAAATTTTTGTTGAATGTGGCCAAATCTTGACTTGAATTAAGCGGCTCTGCTGCCTCTGCTTGCCACAGAGGTCTCAGTCATGTGTCTTTCATGGCAGGTCCCTGTCTGATCGGAAAACATGCTGACAGACTGAAGGTTGCAAGTAAAGGCTTTTGCAGAAACTGTGAGGAGATCGAAGAAGAAGAGACTATAAAACATCAGCTGTGTGTGTCCCGCACCGACAGTCAGAAGGAGTTCCACTTAAGGTTCTCGCAATTTGTCACGCCTTTTAAAGAGATCTGGATTGGTCAATGGTAGGAACTGGAAGGCATCTACCTTATCCTCTCGTATCAAAATGGACGAAAAAGTCTGTGAGAGTCTGATGGCAGACTGCCACTTAAAACCTAACCTAGACAGTTTCGGACCATACTTGCCATGGAAATTTGAAGTCATTGTGAAACTCACGATACAAAATTTCAAAGAGGAGTATAGGTGCACTCTCTAGAGTCCCAACAAGTTAAACCAAAACAGCTTTGTCATGCCCACATTGTTTAAGCCATTTAAAAAACCGAACTTCCTACAACCTATTTAGGTTGCAGCAAAGCATAGTTATATATACAGCCGCTTCTTAAATGGCCCAGTTTTCATTGAATATCTCTAACATTTACTATGGTAAGTTGTATAAGCGTTAATACTATTTGTCCCAGTTACGGTTAAAATAGGCCTACATTCACCCTTATTTGGTTTAACTAAATTTTTGGTTTTGTTTTGTGATGAGCTTTTTAAAATTTATTTCCTTCTTGGAGCTTAAATTTTAATCTTGAATTTAAAGTTTTTACAACTTTTATGATTTAATTTTTAGCTTTTTATCTTCAGCCTAATTGCCTGTCATATCGTAAATTTTGCCAAATTTATAACTTGCCCTATTTTCCCCGCTATGTGGATACAACATAGACCTTTGGAATCCCTTTACTGTGTGTGTTTTTTTTTTCACTACACAGATTAAGCAACAACGTTTGCTCAACTACAAATAAATTTTTGAATACTATTTTGCATATTTATGATAGTCACTGACGATGACGTTTATCTGGCTGCTGACTATTCAAAAGAAATATTTCGAATTAATTTCATCACTCACATCAAAAGTCATTGAATTACATAGTCCATACAAATCGGCCCGGCCAGCAGCGGTATACATTTCATTTGTATACCACCGGTTGACTTTCCCACACCCAGCCAGGAGGGGGAAGAGATATGTTTTTTTTTTTTGACATTTCAATGTCATCCCAAATCTGGAATGATCTTTGGGGCTCGAACTGTTGACAATGCGTTAGTTGTAAAAAAGCAAAAAAAAACTCTACTCTACTCGGTTATTGGATTTTTATGAATGGATGAATACATTTAAACAAATGACTTCGATTAAATAACACCGTACGCCCAAACCCAAAGACCTGTGCGTTTGGCTAACGGAAAACAAAATAAAAGATTCAAATTTGTTACACCAAACATGAATTGGAAGCTCAGTTCAGTGTGTCTGTCTGCATGATAGAAGAAAGAATTCGAGTAGGCAGGTTAAAATACAGAAATGCAATAAAAAAGATATACACGCGTCTCTCACCCCGAAATATTTCATAATGCTGTTATGGTTTATGTGGGGAAATATGTTTTTTGACAAAACAACGGTGCATGTGTTTTTTCTTTTGTAGGACTAATAGGTTTTATTTAACGGCATTAGGGTGGGTAGTAAATGGTCAGCAATTCGTTATGAATTAAATTGACCGTTCCGAAACTTTGACGCTATAAGCGGGGGAGTGTAAAAATAATCTTTTTAAATGCTAACATCTTTTGATTATGTCGTTTACTTTGATAAATAAATCATTTTAAAGCCCCAACACACAGGCGTTGTGTTTCAAATGATCTGCTTGGCATGCCGCCAAAGGTTTATGTCCATAAAAAAATTTAAAATTTTTTAAAAGCAGCCAAGCAAAGATGATGATTTGCCCAAAACAAATTTCATTTCAATGAAAATTTGTCTTTAAAGAAAACTAGCTGGACCGGGCCCGCTCCGCTGCACCTTCTTTTACTTTATATATAACAAAATTTTCCTTGGAATATTTATTTTCGAATGGAGTAAGGTGTACATCATTCTTAAAATACTTTATTTCCGCCCTATATTCTCATGATGTCTGATTTAGGGGTGTTTTCGGGGGTGAGGTGGTCCCCCAGACACGTGGCACTGAAAAAATATCAGCATCGTGCTCTTCCCTCAAAAACCATTTATTTAAACCCCATATTGCCATTGGCTTAGAGGAGGAGTTTACAGGCGTCCCCAAAACACATGGTCCCAAAATTGGTTATCAAATTTGTTTTCTAATCTCAAATACCTTTCTTTTGAGCCACATATTGGCATGGTCGGAATTGGTCCCGAAAGTAGGGATCAATTCTTGCTCTACCCCCAATACCTTTCATTCAAGCTCCACATTGACATTGTCGGTAAATATGCTCAATTTAGGGGTGTTTTAGGGAGTCACTAAGCCCTGAAAATATATCAGCCGCGTGCTCTATTCTCATATATTACTTTACTTACTTTTAATGGCTATGACAGAATATTTGCATTCCAAGCGCCTCGATCTTCTGCGCTCATTCTTAAATCTCTGACACCAAGTTTTGAGGTGTGTCCCACCACTTGATCTTTCCGTCGGGCTTTTGGTCTTCCCGGTTTGCGTGTTTTAACGTGTTTGTCTTCAAAAGTCTTCTTTGCTGGAGCTTCTTCATCCATTCTGACAACATATCGTCGTCATACAGCTATTAAGCTCGTGCTTCATACGTCGCCTATATTCTCCATTAACGCAAACTGGTCCATATATTTTACGAAGAATCTTTCTCTCAAATACTCCCAGCACTTCCTCATATGCGTTCACAAGTACCCATGCTTCAAAACCATATAACAGCTATGGTAGTAGTCTCATATATATGAACCCTATATTGCCATTGGCCTCAAAATTGGATATCAAATTCGTTTTCTAATCTCAAATACCATTCATTTAAACCCCTTATTGAAAAAGCCAGCAAATATGTCCAGCTTGGGTTATGGGCCCTAAAAACTATGAATATCGAAAATAGAAAATCGCTTGACAAACAGTTTAACAATATAAGTGCCTTTATCTGAATCGCATATGATCTTTATTGGTGTACGAATTTAAGTTTGGATGTAAGATGTACTCCATTCTTAAAATACTTTATTTCAGCCCTATAATCTCATGATGCCTTATTTAGTGGTGTTTTCGGGGGTGAGGTGGCCCCCTAGACACTTGGGGGACTGTCTTGAAGACCCATATTGTCTTGGTGAGCAAATACGTCCTACTTGGTATTTATTATGGTAGTGGTATGTCGCCTAGGCAGTTAGTCCCGAATGTTGATGTTAGATTCATGGTCTATTCCTAAATACCCTTTATTTGAGCTCAATTTTTCCATAGTCGGCTTGTGCGGTGTTTTGGGGGATGGGGCGGCCTCTCAGTGAATTGGCTTTGAAAATATATATCAGATTGGTGTTCTTCTCTAAAATACCTCTTATTTGAGCTTCATATTGCAATGGTCAGCAAATACTTCCTATTTGGATGGTGTGGCCCAAAAGACACTTTTCCTAAACATTGATAACAGATTCGTGCTTTGCTTCCAAAGACTCTTCGTTTGAGCCCCATATTGCTATGGTCGTAAATTTTTCATCTGTGGGGGATGTTCTCGGGGATGGGCGGCCACTCAAACACTTGGTCCCTCATCTGGATGTCAGATTCGTCACACATCTGGATGCCATGGTCAGTAAATAAGCCCTGTTTGGGGGGTGTTTTAGGGAAGGGGTGGACCCCCAGAAGCTTTGTCCCAAATTTGGATAGCAGATTCGTATTTTACTCGCAAATACCTTTCATTTAAGTCCCATATTGCCATGGTCGGTAAATATGTCCGATTTAGGGGCGTTTTGGGGGCTGGGGTGGTCCCTTAACCATTTGGTCCGACAATTGGATATCAGATACGTTTTCTAATCTTAAATACCTTTCATTTGAGTTCCATGTTGCCGTGATAGGTGTATATATGTATTTGGTAGGTTTTGGGGTGGGGCGCCCCCCTTAGTACCCCATCCGAAATTTGGATACCAAATTTTTGTTTGTAGGTTACTATAAGAGAGCACACAAAATTTCGCTTAAATCGCACTACCCATATCCGAGATATGGCGTTACTGAAAATTAGGGTAGGGGGGAAGGTCCGCTACCTCTTCAGATAACAAAAAATTATTATCATTATGCACCATCAACGAAAATTTCAAGAGAATCGGTCAGCCGTTTCTGAGTCTCTAAGAAACACACAAACAAACTAACTTACAAACACATTGATTTTTATATATAAGAAGATGTACTTTTTATAAACACCACCATAGGATGGGGGTCTACTTATCTAGTCATATTCTATATTGTTGACCGTCTCGACTTTCTGAGTCGATCTAGTCATGTCCGTCCTTCCGTCTTTCAAAATCACGATAGTGGTCGAACGTGTAAAGTTAGCCGCTTGAAATTTTGCACAGATACTTAGTATTGATGTAGGTCATTGAGGATTGCAAATGGTTCAGTTTTAGATAAAGCTCCCATATAAACCAATTTCCCCAATTTGACTTCTTGAGTACTTGCATGCCGCAGTTCTTGGCCGATTTGGCTGAAATTTTGCATGTAGTGTTTTGTTTTAACTTTTAACGACTGTACCAAGTACGGTTCAAATCGGTCTATAACCTGATATAACTCCCATATAAACCGATCTGCCAACGACTATACCAAGTACGGTCCAAATCGGTCTACAGCCTGATATAGCTCCCATATAAACCGATCTCCTGATTTGACTTCTTGTGCCTTAACAACCTGCAATTTTTATCCGATTTGGCTGAAATTTTGCATGTGGTGTTCTGTTATAACTTCCGGATGTCGAAAACATAAGTTACTGTGTCAAATTTCAGTGAAATCAGATTATAAATCCGCCTATAAAGATATAAAATCGAGATATCGGTCTATAGTGCACCTATATTCAAATCTGGACCGACTTGACCGAAGTTGCAGAAAAATTTCGAAGAGCCTAACACAACTCACTATGCCAAATTTCGGCGAAATCGGACAATAAATGCGCCTTTTATGGCCCCAAAATCTTAAATCGAGAGATCGGTCTATATGACAGCTATATCCAAATCTGGGCCGACCTAGGCCAAATTGCAGAAATGTTTCGAGTGGCTTAACTTTACTCACTGTCCCAAATTTCGGCGACATCCAACAATAAATGCGCCTTTTATGGGCCCAAAACCTTAATCGAGAGATCGGTCTATATGGCAGCTATATCCAAATCTGAACCGAACTAAGCCAAATTGAAAAATTATGTCAAAGGGGCTAACACACCTCACTGTCCCAAATTTCGGCGTCATCGGACAATAAATGCGCTTTTATGGGCCCAAAACCTTTAATCGAGAGATCGGTCTATATGGCAGCTATATTCAAATCTTGACAGATGCGGGTCAAATTGCTGAAATATGTCGAGTGGCTTATCTTTACTCACTGTCCCAAATTTCGGCGACATCGGACAATAAATGCACCTTTTATGTGCCCAAAACCTTAAATCGAGAGATCGGTCTATATGACAGCTACATCCAAATCTGAACCGATCTGAACTAAATTAAAGAAGGATGTCAAAGGGCCTAACATATCACACTGTTTCAAATTTTGGCAAAATCGGACAATAAATGAGCCTTTTATGGGCCTAAGACCCTGAATCAAGGGATCGGTCTCTATTGCAGCTATATTCAAATCTGGACCGATCTAGGTCAAATTGAAGAGCGATATCGAGTAGCCTAACATAACCCACTGTCCCAAATTTTAGCAAAATCGGTTAATAAATGTAGCTTATTTGGGCTAAGACCCTACAACGGCGGATCGGTCTATATGACAGCTATATCGAAATCTAGACCGATCTGGGCCAAATTGAAGAATGATGTCGAAGGGCCCAACACAATTCATTGTCCCAAATTTCAGCAAAATCGGATCATAAATATGGCTTTAATGGCCCCAGGACCCTAAATCGGCGGATCGGTCTATATGGGGGCTATATCAAGCTATAGTCCGATATAGCCCATCTTCGAACTTAAACTGCTTATGAACGAAATTTCAGCATCTCTATTTTTACAGACTGTGGCGTGATTTCAACAGGCAGACGGACAGACGGACGGATATGGCTAGATCGTTTTAGATATTTACGCTGATCAAAAATATATATATACTTTATAGGGTCGGCAATGGATATTTCGATATGTTGCAAATGGAATGACAAAATGAAAATACCACCATTCCTTCGGTGCTGGGTATAAAAAGAAAATTTTGTGTTAGGAGTTCCGTGCTACTTACTAAATCCTTAATTGTTTTCCATACCACTCCCCTATGTTGGTTCATGTGTGATGTTGTGTGCACAGATAAATACCGGTGTCCGTTAACCGCGAAAAACGGACAATGATATAGGAAATGCTCCAACGTCTCATCATCTTCCCCACATACCCTACACATATCATCACTTGCCGCACCGTTTTGCATAGGTGAGCTCCTAGTTCTATGTGTCCCGTTAAGACACCAAAGACCATACTGACCTCCTTCTAACATCCTTTCAGTAATAGCCTCGTCCTCTCACGATCCTGACCATCCCAAAGGATTTCCGTCGTCCTACCGATCATTTCGTTTTTCCACAGTCGGTAGGACGGCAAAAATGATTTCCACTTCCACAAAGCTCTGTAAACCCGATCAGATAAAGAAAATGGAGATAGTTGGGAACTACAACTTTAAAATAGTCAGCAACTTTATCTACCTCGGCACCGGGGTAACCAATCAAACGACACCAGTTTTGAAATACTTTTGGATTAAGTAGGCAGTTTAGAAACAATGCCTCATCTCGACAGATAAAGATTGCACTATGCAAGAGACTGATACTACCCGTGTTGTTATATAGTCCTGAGGCATGGGTACTTGTGAAAGTAGACGAGACAGTGCTTGGAGTGTTTGAGAAAGATTCTTCGTGAAATATACGGACGAGTTTTCGTTAATGCAGTATATTGGTGTCGTATGAACCACGAGCTGTATGATGACGTTAACAAAATTAAACGCATCAAAATACAACGTTTGCGTTGGCTAGGTCATGTTGTCAGAATGGATGAAGAAGTTCTATCAAAGAAGTCTTTTTAAAGCTACCATATAAGAATACGCAAAAGGAGAAGACCAAAACTCCGATGGAGTAACCAAGTGGAGAGCGACATATTGGTGTCGGAAATCGGAGAAGAAGCGCAATTGATTGAAGCGCTTGGGCATCTATGCTACATTCGACTAGAGGAATACATTTTCTGTAATGGCCAATTACAGTAAAGTAAGTCAGCAGTGAGATTTATTTATTTCATGGTAGGCTACTACTGAATCTTCAGTGCCTAGCGACGGAAGAAGAAAAGTATTTAGACTACACTTCGCAAGAATACAGCCTCTGTGTCGCACATTCCACATTTCCTTGAGTAACTTAAGTTCAGGAGCTATTGGGTTGCCCAAAAAGTAATTGTCGGTAATATAGTAGTAATATAGTCGGCGTTGACAAATTTTTTTAACGGCTTGTGACTCTGTAATTGCATTCTTTCTTCTGTCAGTTATCAGCTGTTACTTTTAGCTTGCTTTAGAAAAAAAGTGCGCGAAATTTTGTTTACATTTGTGTGTTTGGCGTCAATTTTAATATGGGTACCACATGTATTGAAAGAAATTCATTTAACAAACCGAATCAACGCTTGTGATATGCACCTTAAACGCAATGAATTCGATCCGTTTTTAAAACGAATCATAACTGGAGACGAAAAATGGATTGTTTACAACAGCGTTAGTCGAAAACGATCTTGGTCCAAGCATGGTGAACCAGCTCAAACCACTTCAAAGGCTGATATCCACCAAAAGAAGGTTATGCTGTCTGTTTGGTGGGATTGGAAGGGTGTGGTATATTTTGAGCTGCTTCCAAGGAACCAAACGATTAATTCGGATGTTTACTGTCAACAATTGGACAAATTGAATACAGCCATCAAGGAGAAGCGACCAGAATTGGTCAATCGTAAAGGTGTCATATTCCACCAGGACAACGCTAGACCGCACACATCTTTGGTCATTCGCCAACAACTGAGTGAGCTTGGCTGGGAACTTTTGATGCATCCACCATATAGCCCTGATCTTGCACCATCAGACTACCATTTATTTCGATCTTTGCAGAACTCCTTAAATGGTAAAACTTTCGGCAATGATGAGGCTATAAAATCGCACTTGGTTCAGTTTTTTGCAAATAAGGGCCAGAAGTTCTATGAGCGTGGAATACTAAATTTGCCAGGAAGATGGCAAAAGGTTATCGAACAAAATGGCAATTATATATTTGATTAAAGTTCATTCTAAGTTTTATTAAAATACATTTACTTTGTTTTAAAAAATCCGCAATTACTTTTTAGGCAACCCAATATTACTTCTGGAACCACACCTCTACACCCCCATGGTTCCTGGATAAGAACAATGTATCTCCCACCTACCATCGAAAGGACCTCAGAGCCATCGAACGACATTTAGATTTATCATCAGAAACCGGAGCATAGTCAGGTTTCAGCTTTTCCAATTTCTAATTCTTATAAACTTGGGTGAAATTTTGCCGATTGACTTTTAACAACCCTGCCAAGTATGGTTAATATCGGCCTATAAACTCCATAATCTTAAACCTTTAGAGGTGGCAATTATTTTTAGATTTGTTTACAATTTTGCACGAAGACTTTTGCACGAATGACTTCCAATATTTCAGGCAAGTATGAACAAAATCGTTCTTTAACAGTCTTTAAAGTTCCCAGAAAACTCTTCTAATCTGCACATAACGCTTTTTTATTTGCATAGTTTGTTTTCCATTTAGGCCATTTTTAACGCAACCTTTTCTATACCCACCACTATAGGATAGTGGGTATATTCATTTAGTCATACCATTTGCAACACATCGAAATATCACTTTCCGACCCTACAAAGTATATATATTTCTGATCGTCGTAAAGTTCTAAGACGATTTAACGACGTCCTTGTGTCTGTCCGTCCGTCTGTTGTAATCACTCTACAGGCTTCATAAATTGAGATATTGAGCTAAATTTTGACACAGATACGTCTTTTTGATGCACGCTGGTTAGGTTCTTGAACGGGCAAAATCGGATCATATTTGGATATTGATGCTATTTATATATCCCGATTTTCCGATAAAGGGTCTGATGCCCATAATTGCTTCATTTTTCATCCGATTTTGCTGAAATTTTAAACAGTGAGTAGTTTTGAGCCTCACGACATCTGACCCAAATATGGTTCAGATCGGACTATACGTAGATATAGCTGCCATGTAGACCGATCTGCCGATAAAGGGCCTGAAACCCATAAAAGCTTTATTTATTGCCCAATTTCGCTGAAATTTGAAACAGTGGGTTATTTTAAGCCTCCCGAAATCTGACTTAAGTATGGTTCAGATCGGAATATATTTAGATATTGCTGCCATATAGACCGATCTCCCGATAAAGGGTCTGAAGCCCAAAAAGCTTTATTTTTTTAACCGATTTTGCCGAAATTTGAAATAATGAGTAGTTTTAGGCATCCTAATATCTGACCCAAATATGGTTCAGATCGGACAATATTTAGATATAGTTGCCATATAGACCGATCTGCTGATAAAGGGTCTGAAGCACATTAAAGCTTTATTTTTGATCCGATTTTGCTGAAATTTAAAACAGTGAGTAGTTTTAGGCCTACCAACAACTGACCCAAATATGGTTCAGATCGGACTATATTTAGATATAGCCGCCCTATAGACCGATCTCCCGAAAAAGGGTCTGGAGCCCATAAAAGCCTAAAATTTGAAATAAGTTATCCAATTTTCATCGGATTGTGACGAAAAGGGGGTATACCCGAGGTGTTGGGTATCCAAAGTTTGGCCCGGCCGAACTTAATGCCTTTTTATTTGTTTTTTTTTTTCTGGTACAGCATGTCGAACCACTCTGTTGTTTAGTACACATGGTTATAATATCTACGCAATCGCAAATGATCGAATGATAAGCAAAGATGTGATTTTTTTTGCTGTTTTTGTTTTTTTCGTGAAAACAAAAATAAAAGTGATCGGTTTCTTTAGTTTTTTCCATTTTATAAAATTGATGATGTTTGTGATGAACCCTCGTGTGTATGTGTGTGTGTAATGGACGCCGGCAAAGTGTGATCATTGAACGATCACCGGTTTTGTGTCTCACTACAGGCCACGGATGCTGGACTGCGTGCCTGCCAACACATTGGCCGACCATCCCGGAGTATCTCGCCAACTGGCAAAACACGCATCTTTTGTAAAGCAGCAGCAATAGCGACAACCCCAAAGGAATATATTTAGATATTGCTGCCATATAGACCGATCTCCCGATAAAGGGTCTGAAGCCCAAAAAGCTTTATTTTTTTAACCGATTTTGCCGAAATTTGAAATAATGAGTAGTTTTAGGCATCCTAATATCTGACCCAAATATGGTTCAGATCGGACAATATTTAGATATAGTTGCCATATAGACCGATCTGCTGATAAAGGGTCTGAAGCACATTAAAGCTTTATTTTTGATCCGATTTTGCTGAAATTTAAAACAGTGAGTAGTTTTAGGCCTACCAACAACTGACCCAAATATGGTTCAGATCGGACTATATTTAGATATAGCCGCCCTATAGACCGATCTCCCGAAAAAGGGTCTGGAGCCCATAAAAGCCTAAAATTTGAAATAAGTTATCCAATTTTCATCGGATTGTGACGAAAAGGGGGTATACCCGAGGTGTTGGGTATCCAAAGTTTGGCCCGGCCGAACTTAATGCCTTTTTATTTGTTTTTTTTTTTTTCTGGTACAGCATGTCGAACCACTCTGTTGTTTAGTACACATGGTTATAATATCTACGCAATCGCAAATGATCGAATGATAAGCAAAGATGTGATTTTTTTTGCTGTTTTTGTTTTTTTCGTGAAAACAAAAATAAAAGTGATCGGTTTCTTTAGTTTTTTCCATTTTATAAAATTGATGATGTTTGTGATGAACCCTCGTGTGTATGTGTGTGTGTAATGGACGCCGGCAAAGTGTGATCATTGAACGATCACCGGTTTTGTGTCTCACTACAGGCCACGGATGCTGGACTGCGTGCCTGCCAACACATTGGCCGACCATCCCGGAGTATCTCGCCAACTGGCAAAACACGCATCTTTTGTAAAGCAGCAGCAATAGCGACAACCCCAAAGGAATATATTTAGATATTGCTGCCATATAGACCGATCTCCCGATAAAGGGTCTGAAGCCCAAAAAGCTTTATTTTTTTAACCGATTTTGCCGAAATTTGAAATAATGAGTAGTTTTAGGCATCCTAATATCTGACCCAAATATGGTTCAGATCGGACAATATTTAGATATAGTTGCCATATAGACCGATCTGCTGATAAAGGGTCTGAAGCACATTAAAGCTTTATTTTTGATCCGATTTTGCTGAAATTTAAAACAGTGAGTAGTTTTAGGCCTACCAACAACTGACCCAAATATGGTTCAGATCGGACTATATTTAGATATAGCCGCCCTATAGACCGATCTCCCGAAAAAGGGTCTGGAGCCCATAAAAGCCTAAAATTTGAAATAAGTTATCCAATTTTCATCGGATTGTGACGAAAAGGGGGTATACCCGAGGTGTTGGGTATCCAAAGTTTGGCCCGGCCGAACTTAATGCCTTTTTATTTGTTTTTTTTTTTCTGGTACAGCATGTCGAACCACTCTGTTGTTTAGTACACATGGTTATAATATCTACGCAATCGCAAATGATCGAATGATAAGCAAAGATGTGATTTTTTTTGCTGTTTTTGTTTTTTTCGTGAAAACAAAAATAAAAGTGATCGGTTTCTTTAGTTTTTTCCATTTTATAAAATTGATGATGTTTGTGATGAACCCTCGTGTGTATGTGTGTGTGTAATGGACGCCGGCAAAGTGTGATCATTGAACGATCACCGGTTTTGTGTCTCACTACAGGCCACGGATGCTGGACTGCGTGCCTGCCAACACATTGGCCGACCATCCCGGAGTATCTCGCCAACTGGCGAAACACGCATCTTTTGTAAAGCAGCAGCAATAGCGACAACCCCAAAGCGTCAGCCGCAACACTACAAAAGTTGACCAGACGACAGACGTACGATGCGACAGCATTTCAATGTGTAACTTTCCCTTTTTATTGAAATTTATAAATGAAAACAAAAACAAAAACAACAAATACCAATGCACAACACAATATTCAAGATTCGAAAGAAGAAGAAGAAGAAGAAAAAAAAATGTCATCATATCCAACGGAATTTATTGAATCTTAACTTAACAACAACGACAATCACAACAAAAACCGTCCAATGGGCAGCGGCAATAGCCCCAGCAGCATTTTGGCCATACGCATTTTGGAACCGTTGTAACTGTCCGCAGAAACTTAACCTAATTTCCATTTCACGTTTTCTCGATGCCTCTCGCAACTATCAAACTATCGCAGATATCGTTTTACTCCGCCATGATGATGCCGATCGCAAAACTATCCATGGGAGTTGTTGGCTGGGAGAAGGCGTGCAATAAATTTCAGATAATAATAATGTCGGTTTCTTAACATGACGAGCGGATAAGACGGACCGCGGGTGCATTTAAGCCGTTATGTTTGAAAAAAAAAAAAAATCCTCAGATCGAGTTTCGACGACATCCATATAAATTTTAGTCGAAAAGTTCATTAACAGCTAGGCGATGATTTTCATATTTGGGAAATTGTACTCTCTTCACAAATACATTGTATTTGATTGGTGATTATTTGGTTAAAAAGTTGTGAAGGTGTTGCTTTACTCAGTCTAGTTGATGCAACATTTGTAATGCTTCAAGAGCTTAGGATTAGAGATGCATTAAATCACTTTAAAGATGAGGCAGACACATATACAACATTATTTGGTACTTGGGACCAGAAATAATGTATTGATCTGAAAAGATCATAAAATATTATATTGATAAAAAGCAAATGGAACGAGTCAATTAGAACATGCCCTTCAATGATGGATTTTGGAATGATCCAAAGAGATCCAGTTGAAAGATTTGAGATTTTGGCAATAGAACTACAGAAACATGTATAGTAAATAATGTATCAAAAAATGGCGCAGCATCTCATCAAGAATATTCAACAATCTCATGGCAGCCGGTTGTACGTACCGGATTGACCCGATGGCTGCCACCTCAGTGTATAACACACTGCTACAACAAAAACAAAAAGATTATTTGATCTAAATACATCCTCCTAAACGATATTGGCTATGCCTATTAAATTTTACGAAATGTGTTTTAGAAACAACTCAAAAGGCGTTAAGTTCGGCCGGGCCGAAATTTGGATACCCACCGCCTCGGGTATATATGTAAACCACCTTTCGTCATAATCCGGTGAAAAATGCAAAATTTATGTGCAACTTCAATTCGGACATTGAATGGTCAAATAAGTCAAAGTCATTGTTCAATCCTGGAGAACAAAATGTTGGACCTTTTGGTAGCCATATACAAATATAGACAGATCTGAATCACACGCGATGCGGATGTCGAAATCCCTAAGATAAGTCACAATGTCAAATTTCAGCGAAAACGTATTATAAATGCGGGTTTCATGGGGCCAAGACTTAAAACGAGAGATCGGTCTATATGGCAGCGATATCCAAATCTGAAACGATCTAAGCCAAATTCAGGAAGGATGTCGAAGGCCCTAACACAACTCAATGTTCCAAATTTCAACGAAATCAGAAAATAAATGCGCCTTTTATGGTCACAAACCCTTAACTCATGAGATCGGTCTATTTGGCAGCTACATCCAAATCTGCACCGATCGGAGCCAAATTGAAGAAAAATGTCGAAGGGTCTAACATAACTCACTGTCCCAAATTTTTGGCAAAATCGCACAATAAATGTGCCTTTTATGAGCCCAAGCCCTTAAAATATAGAGGTCGGTCTAAATGGCAGCTATATCCAACTCTGCACCGATCGGAGCCAAATTGAAGATGGTAGTCGAGTGCCCAAACAGAACTCGCTGTCCCAAATTTCGGCGACATCGGACAAAAAATGCGCTTTTTATGGGTCTAAAATCCTAAATCGAGAGATCAGTCTATATGGCAGCTATATTCAAATCTGGGCCAAATTGAAGAAGGATGTTCAAGGGCCTAACACAACTTACTGTCCCAAGTTTCAGCAAAAACGGATAATAAATGGGGGTTTTATGGGCCTTAGACCTTGAATCGACAGATCGGTCTATATGGGGGCTATATCAAGATATACCCCATCTGCGAGCCTTATCTGCCAATGGACAAAGCAAGAATCTGTCAAAATTTTCAGCCCATTATCTCTATTTCTAAAGGCTTTAGAGTGATTTCAACAGGCAGACAGACGGAAATTTAAGTTAGGAGTTCCGTGCTACTTACATAATCCCTAATTCATTTCCATAACACTCCCTTAAGTTGGTTGGTATTGTGTCCCCACCTATGTACCGGTGTCTATTAGTCACGAAAGTCTGGTAATGATATGGAAAATGTTCGTCCTCCCCACATGCCCATGCATAAGTGACTTGGTAGTCCTTTGTTTTCCCATACCGAAGCTGTACTGATCTCCCTTTTACTTCCGTTCAGTTATAACCTCGTCTTTTCCCATAGGATTTTCGCCGTTCCACCGACCGTTTCGCTGTTCCACAATGTTGCATGCGCATTCGACTGCGTCGACCCGAAAGGCTTCGGGTTAACCAAGTTTATTGACGGCAGTCTTCAGGCCTTCACCTCCAAATCGTCTGCCCTTACTTTTCCACTTACTACGTTATGACCCGGCAACCAAACGATGCGGATTTTGCCAGCCTCAGAGAAGGCGTTAATCTCCTTCTTACACTCCAAGACTATTCGTGACCTTACCGACGTGGTTGTTTACTGTCTGTTAAAAATGTACACACTAGACGTCCTCGCGTGAACACCACGCCACCTCATGCATTCCGTGATCGTCTGAATCTCTGCCTGCAAAATCGTAAAATGGTCAGGCAGTCGAAAAACTATCTCAGTCCATGGGTTCTCAATATATACCCCCAGATCTACTCTGTCCTTTAGCTTTGATCTGTATAGCATGATCTCCCAGATGGCACTTCCAGAGTTCCGTCAATGCAAGACTGTACCTCTGGCCTCTGGTGTCTCGCACTCGACCTCAAGTTTCATCTCAAGTATCCGATCAGAAACCTCTTCGATTCCTTCCAGGTTTCCTATCGTCTTCTCGATTATATCACGATGATATGAGCTGATCCTATCCTCTGTACATTCTTCCATCGCTTTAAGTCTCATAGCGGCAGTGACTGCCTCACACTTAATCTGTATGGCAATGGGTCAGATACTTAGAATAGCCTCCACTTCCCTAGTGGGTGAGGTCCTCATCACTACGCCTATGCTAAGATAACATGTTCTCTGAACTTGTTGTATTACTCTTACGTTGCACTGTCATGCAGTCCACCAAACAACTGAGGCGTAAGTGAGCATTTAGAGCACACAACAAGCCGCTTACTGGCTTAGGTGTATCTCTATAGTGGCATGGGGTGGACTAATATCCGTATCCTCTTATCAACCTAACCTATTTAGGCTAGATTAGAGTATTGTTCTTATCACGCTCCTGTAGATCCACTGTACTATCCTCGGATTCAGGACCCATTTCGAGCCTACAGCCCGCCTACATAGCGCCCAACATCTGTGAGCCGTCTCAGTACGCTCCTGAATGTGACACTCTCTATTGAGTTTCCCCTCCAAGACCACTCCTTAGTATTCGACCTTGTTAGATATCGAAATCGTTTTATTGAGGAAACTTGGTGCGTCAAATTGGCCTACCTTCGTCTTACTCGTGAACAAGCAGATTTTAATCGTCTCTGGGTTAAGATTGAGATGCCTGGGTCTAGCCAAATCTTATGCCATAAGCAAGACCCTTTGGCCCTTCTGCATAGCTGATTCGGATCCCTACCCTAGTGTTATAACAACGTCTGAGCAGCAGACAGGTTCAAGTCCCTCCTCAGTCAGCATCCGTAATAGGATATTTATGGTGGTCACCCATAGGAGTGGCGATAAAATGCCTCCCTGTGTAGTGCCCTGTGGCATTTTTTGCCAAACCTTCTAGTTATAGGACCAACAATTTATCTATCTGTTCCTCAACCAGTCTTGTCTCTAAGCACATGGTCCACCCGGTACTGGTCTAAGGAATGGATCAATGTCAATGTTGACGAATTTCTATCCCCGAATAGTTAACATCCCCTTCGATGTCAATGAATATCGCCAATGTGTACATCTTGCCATCGAAGGATTCTTCTATTTTATGATCAACTTCGTGTAGGGCAACCTCCCTTGGCACAGACATGCTGTTTGTATTTGAGCAGTTTGCTGGATGTCCTACTCTTCAACATGATATCCATGGAAACATGGGTGTGAGAAGAAAGGACGCAAGACTTATAGGTCTGTAGGCTTTTGGTGTCGTAAAACTTGCCTTGCAGGTTTTGGGTATAAATACCACCATTGCCTCCTGCCAGTCTTTCGGAACATATGTAAGTCTTGTGAAAATAGTGGCCAGATGGGGCCCCCTATAGTTGGATTTCTTCGGTAGTAACGGAAATATTCCATCAGGTCCAGATGAATTAAATGGTTTGAGACTCCTCAAGGCTTCCTTGACCACAAATATACCACCCTCGGCTCCTGCCAGGCTTTCGGAGTATATGCAAGTCCTAGGCACGCTATGAAAATAGTGGCCAAATGAGGTGTCAGATACTCGGCCTCCTTTTGTAGTAACGCCGAAAATATTCCATTCCGGGTGACTCAAATGGTTTGAAGCTCCTCAAGGCTTCTTTAACCATAAATTCCATTATGATAAAACTTCGATCAATGTCATTATTCCAGTATTTCCATAATTTTCGTCGTACACTGTGGAAAATGCATTTTCATTAATAGCCTCAACATGTCCTCCGCTGTCTCTGCTCTCACTCTCATGTCGTCTACTAACGTTTCAGTTTGGACATGGGTCTTAGAGAGAATTTTTTTCATCTTGACGGCGTCATTAACACTATCGACCTGGTCGCAGAAAAGCTTCCAGGAGACACGTTTTGCCGCTCTGGTATTGTATTCCTTGAGCCGTGTGTAGTACACATCAAAACAAACTTCCGCTTTCTTACGATGTGCTCCTCTGTAAAGTGTGGGGACCTCTTTCCCAATGTTGCGAATCTCCCCGGTCATCAAGGGTTTTTCTGGTCTGATTTCCCTTTTTATAGAGGACAACTATCTTCGAAAGATCCCACTAATGTCAACAGTAAACTTTTTGACATTGTTGTCAATGTCTTCTATGCTTAGACAATCTTAATTACCTTGCCCAAGTTTTTTTCTGATTAGTCTTCCGAATTTGGGCTTTAAATCATAGTGGAAGCTTATCGGATTAGGCGTTGGCCGTACTATTCTAAACCTGAGGTAGCGATGAATTCCAAAATTATGCCAGGGCTTGGTTCCGCTTATTAATGTTGGTAATACCCCACGAAATGGGGTGAGAGTTCGCATCGCACCCTATTAGTACCTCATTTTCTGTCTGCTTGGCCTTTTACACTAGCCGTTGCAGCTCCGACGTGGGTGGCGGTATCGTAGAGTCAAAAGGCAGATAAAGTGATGCCAGGTATGCTCCACCGCCTCTGTTGCATCCGACGTTGTCAACTCTGGTACTCGGCCGAGTTTTTCTTGATCTGATTTCCTTTCTCAAAGAGGACAACCATCTTCGAAAGTCCCCACTAGCGCAGTTGTAATCCCGTTGACAATGTTTTGTATGCTTGGACTATCTAAATTACCTTGCCCAAGTCTTCTGCTTAATAGTCTTTCGAATTTTGTCCAGTGGGTTTTAAATTATAATGGAAGCTTATCGGATTCGTCGCTGGCCGTACTATTCTAAACCTAAGCTAGCGATGATCTGCGAAAGAGTGCTCCCTGGAGACCCTCTAATTCTGAAACTGATTGATCAGATTTTACGAACATGTTGTCACGTCTAAAACCTTCTCCCTTATCCTATTAACAAAGTTAGCGGTGTTACCAATATTAAGTATTATAAGGTCATTAGTATTCAAGAATTCTGCCAGGGCTTGGTTCTGCTTATTAATGTTGTTAATACCCCACGAAATGTGAGGAGAGTTCGTATCGCATCCTAATAGTACCTCATTTTCAGTCTTTCTTGCCTTCCTCACCAGCCGTTGCAGCTCCGACGTGGCTTGCGGTGTCGGAGAGTCGAAATGCAGATTAAGTGATGTCAGATATGCTCTACCGTCTCTCTGTCTCATCACTGAGGCATCCGACGTTGACAACTCTGGTATTATTCTTTTATTATTTTATTATATTATTGTTTTTATCATAGAATAATTGCTAGCTGGTATGGTTCAATTCAGAAACTTTGTTCCGAGTCGTCCATGGCTCCAAAATTAAGGGAATATGAATCTTGCCTTCCTGATTTTCTCCATCAGAGCGTGAGTTGCTATCTCGCTCCGGTGGAGGTTTATCTAAATGAGATCAATCATTGACCCTCTAGTGAGTGGGCATCTTGGGATTGCTCCCTGTTCTTTAAACTACAAACTGCTCCCTGTTCTTTAAACTACATTGAGTTTCGGGTCACTGCACTGCCTGATGTTTTCGTATTAGGTTCTTTGCCTATCCTAGTCTTCCGAATCTTGGGAAAGTCGGTAATCATTCTATCGTCGGGTCCCTGTTCGTTAGGCTGTATTGAGTCTCACGTCCCTACAATGCCTGGTGTTTTAATGTAAGGATATTTGCTTATCCTAGTCTTCCAAATCTTAAGTAAATGGGCTTCTTGAGTTAAGTGAATCCCTCTTCTTTAGGGTGCATTGAGTTTCCTGTCACTGCACTGTCTGATGTTTCAATATTACTAGGATAGGTAATCTTCCGAATCTTGGGAAAGTCGTTAATGGTTCCATCGTCGTTGATTAACGAAAATGAAATCCAACAATTTGATTTGAGTATTGAAGATATGGTTCACTTGAAACAGACCTTAATTAAGCAAAGATTCAATTATCACTACTAACAACATTAGGAAGAAAGGTAGGAGAACATTGCTGTCAATCTATTGTTTCCAGGGAATTGTTGGTAATTTGAAGTCGCCAAATGCAAGTACAAAATCGGAGAATTTAGATAACTTAAAAACAGATATCAAAGCTGACATATGACTATCAAAGATTGTAGAACAAGAATTTGGTGGAATGTAGGAGCACGTACAGTCTTCGATTTCATTTTTATTCCTCCAGCATTTTTTTGATTTACTTTAATGGTCACATTGAATAATTTGGCATTTTAGGACATAAAATTTCAGAGTAACTAAATTTACATTTGAGCCAAGTTTCAGTGAAAGATGTAATACTATAACAAAAGGTAAAACTATTACTGTATAAGGAAGATGATTTGGTGTTAAGGCCTCTAACATTCTGGCAAAGCATTGATACAAAATCAAAATGTTTTATATTACTCGAATAGTAATAAGTTATGAACAACTTGAGCCAATGGTTACTGTAATGAATATGCAAACCAAATGGTGATATGAATAAAATGCAATATGAATTTATTACCAATTTTATACCACTCTTAATAATAAAAGCGCCATAACTGTAACCAAGGTAATAGAACCTATCCATGTTGTTTATTATTAATAATATTTTTCTCTCTCTCTCTTTGATTTGCTTTGGTTTTGTTCCCCATATCACAGCGTGTCGTAAATTTATTTTCCTATAAAATATGTCTATAAAGGAAATTTCACTGAGACGTGAAAATTGATATTTTCCTTCTCAGTAGGAGCAGTTATTTGTTGATGATGGATGTATAAAAGGAAGTAAAAAAAATAATAATAATCAAGTGCCTTTACAAATATATAAATACCCAGCTTAAATGCAATTGAGATCAACAGCATAATATATGATGTATTTTCATGATTTGGATTTGATTTTGATTATCAGTTTTTGATGATGGTAAAGCAACAATAGTTGTAACAATACAGGTCTTTAAGGGCCAGTATATAGTTTTGACATATTGAGATTCTAGCTTTTACAATACTATCACCAAAACAAGTAATGACGGGCTAAAGTCAGGCAAAGTCGACCTTCTGAGACCCTACACCACATTGTTCAGTGTTTGGACTAAGTCGTCGAAATTAAAATTTGTTTAAATTTGAAATGTAGAATTTTGGCCAAAATCCAATCTCCGTATTCGAGGAGTCACAGAGGAAATAATTGTGTATAACTTTGACAAGATTGCTTTTGAAAACGTCCTAAATGTGAAAATCGGGATACACATTTGTATGGGAGCTATATCTAAATATAAACAGATATCTATGAAATTCTCCAATGATCTGAAAAGCCATAAGAGAAACCCTCGTGAAACTGATCGACGTATAGACAGACAGACAGACAGACATAGCTAAATCGAATCAGAAAGGGAATCTTAGTTGATCGGTATACTTATCAATGGGTCTATCTCTCTTCCTCCTGGATAGAGCTGGCAAATTAATGATATCAGCAACATTCGATATTTTCGATATTTTTCAAAAAAATATCGATGACTTTGAAATTATCGTGAATTTCAGTAACTTTAAAGCAAAAAAAAATACATTTCAGCCTCAAGTTCCTAGTTTTTGCAAAATAAAACAAGAAAGGAATATAGTCAACTTGACCGATGAACCGTCAAGCAAGCGTCCTTGGAAAAGTTATAATTGGGCCGTCTGCCTGAAGGAACTCAGAGGCAAATCAGACTTTACCGGACACAAGTTCATACAAACTGCAGGCAAATGATTTGATTCTGCGGCAAATGTTATCACCAGGAAGTTAACCTAAAGAACCACATAACATCGGCCCAAAAGAGGATCAATCATTTTGCTTGCAAAGAGTGTCCAAAACCCTTGCCCTCAAGAAAAGACTTTGGTTACATGCAAGTCCTCCCGAGTACACGAGTCCGCAATGATATGTTTAAGCCTAATGCAATGGCAGATGATCCAGCATATGATTAGCCACCATCAGGACGCCTCCAAGCAGTTCAAATGTGAGAAATGTTCGTCGTGTTTTTCTAATCCATCAAGCTTGAAAGCTCACATGCAGGAACATTACATCGAAAAGAAACCAAACAAGAGGGGTTAGATTTCCCCCTCCAGGATTTTTTTTCTAAATATTGGGTTTACAGCTATTCGTAGCCCTTTCATTTTAGGTGTATAGTGTTTTCGGCAATATTACTGGCAAGGCTACGAGAAATATTTTTGTGGAACATTTTAACCCTTAATCGACACACTTAAGGGGTCTTTTTGGTACCTTTTTTGAAAAAGCATTATAACTCATTTTAAATAAACTTTTGACTGAGGTTCCCCTAGAAGCGAAGTCTGTGTTACATATATTAGTAAAATATCGAAGAGAGTATGGTGGAAGTAACACATGCATCATTATTTTTAGTTTTTGATACTTTTTAGAGTATTTGTTAACTTTTATTAAAAAACTATGCCCCTTTTGGCTCCCCGATAGGCTTTTGACTCCCCGGTAGCAATTGGTGGCGCGCTCCTATTGTCAATGCGATAATCGTGGGTTTGATTTCCACCAGAGGTATTGGTCTGTCGCTACTGTGGTATCACAATGCACTCTGTTGTGACTTTTAACTGCCAAGCTCAGCATGGTCCAAATCGGCCAATAACCTTATATATCCAGGTGCTCAAAATCTTACCTTCAGACGTTGGTTTACATATGTATAAGCTTTATGGGATTATTCACCGATTTACCTATTAGAACTTATCATACAGTTGCATGTCATATTAACCCAAGATATTAAGTTCTAAAAATATATAGTGGTGAGACCTAAACCAAAGCCGATTCGTCTCATTAAAAACTTTCATATATTAAAATAATTAATTTTTGCAAAATTTTAAGCATTAGGATCACTATTATCTAAGCATGTTTTTGAGTTTAGCCAAAACCTTTCACAATATTAACGTTAGGAGTGTTTTAAAATAATATTGCTCGCAGTATAGTCAGTAATATTGCCCAATAGACTATAACCCTTCAATGGAACGATTACAAGTTATCGTAAGCCGAATATTTAGAAAAATTGCCAGAAGATGAAACTTCCCCCCTCTCACAATTTTGTTGCTGCTGTTCGCTCTCCCACTGTTGGCGTTCTTTTGCCAGCTTTGATTTTTTTTTAATTTTGCAAATGGCAAAACTTTGTCAAAATATCGATAGAAAAAAAATAACAATCGATATTTAGCCAAAAAATTAAATATCGAGAGTACCGATAGTACCATCGATATTTTTCCAGCTCCACTTCTAGATGTTATAAACAAATTCCACAAATTATAATTCCCTGTAGAACGGACTTGGCTATAAAAAGGAGGCCCCTTATCGTTGAGGTTAACTTGAATCGGACTGCGCTCAGTGGTATGTGAGAAGTTTGCCCCTGTTCCTTAATGGAATGTTCATGAGCAAATTTGCGATTGCATTTTGATACAAAACACGTCGTGCAAAACTTCATGGACTATATATGATTATAGCTTGATATAGCCCCCAAATAGACCAATCAGCCGATTGAATGTCTTAGGCCCACAAAATCCACATTTATTTTCGGATTTCGTAGAAATTTGGGACAGTGAGTTGCGTTAGGCCACTTGACATCTCTCTTCAATTTGGCTCAGATTGGCCAGATTTGACTATAGCTGCCACATAAACCGATCTCTCAATTTAAGGTTTTGGGCCCCTAAAAGGCCCATTTATTGTCCGATGTCGCCGAAATTTGGGACAGTGAGTTGTGCTAGGTCCTTCGATATCCCCCTTCAATTTGGCTCAGATCGGTACAGATTTGGATACAGCTGCCATATAGACCGATCTATCGATTTAAGGTCTTGCGCCCATAAAAGGCGCATTTATTTTCCGATGTCACCGAAAGTTGAGAAAGTTAGTTGTGCCAGGTTCTTGGATATCTTTCTTCAATTTGGTTCAGATCGGTACAGATTTGGATACAGCTGCCATATAGACCGATCTCTCGACTTAAGGTTTTGGACCCATAAAAGGCGCATTTATTGTCCGATTTCGGAGCGATTTGGGGAAAGTGAGTTGTGTTAGGCCCATCGACATCTTTCTGCAATATTGCCTTAATCGGTCCAGATTTGAATAAATCTGCCATATAGACCTATCTCCCGATTTAAGGTCTCGGGCCCCTAAAAGACACATTTATTGCCTGATTTCGCCGAAACTTGGGACGGCGAGTTGTGTTAGGCTCTTCTTCATCTTTTTACAATTTGGCCCAGACCGGTACATATTTGGAGATAGTTTTTCTACAAAATTGAACAAAATTGAGTTGTATTTATTAGACCACTCAAAGTCGGTGCCGAATTTGGTCCAAATCGGACCATATTTCGATATTGCTGCTATGGTGGGCATAAATTATGCATTTTTCTCCGGACTATGACGGAAGGTGGTTTACATATATACCCTAGGTGTTGGGTATACAAAGTTTGGCCCGGCCGTGAAGAGGGCATATTGTAGATGCTTTCTGAGTAAATCTTAAACAAGATATGACAACTTAAACGGGTGCTATATGTTCTTCAAAATAGTCAATGTCTCCATGTTTTTTTACTCCATATGTCCCCTAAGCCCAAGCAAAAAATCTTTTTGCACCTTACAGTATTTGTAGCCTCCATAGCAAATTTACCAAACAAAATGCCTATTTTGAAACCGTCTTTGCCCGAAAGGCACATTTTGGAATTTTTTGT
Source organism: Stomoxys calcitrans (assembly GCF_963082655.1). Classification (NCBI taxonomy): domain Eukaryota; kingdom Metazoa; phylum Arthropoda; class Insecta; order Diptera; family Muscidae; genus Stomoxys; species Stomoxys calcitrans. The sequence continues at coordinate 67,706,302 of NC_081553.1, read as the reverse complement.
ACAAAATTTAAAATTTTTTGCTTAAAATTTGATGTGCAGTTGATCAAATAAATTTCTTAGGTCTTCTTGTCTGTTAGCCAATCGCTTGCCTGTTGAGTTCGTTGTAGCTTTGACCATGGTCACCAGTCACTGAATGCCAATGCAAAATTCTTCTATTCGTTTTGTTTTTGCCAAAGTGTGACTAATACGTGCCAATAAAAAAAAAACATGGGCCTGATCATCATCGTGCAGTATTTTTCCGTTTATAATGATAGCTATCACACCGATATAGAGATGGGGGATATTTGTGGATTGATGCCTGCATCCAATGATACCCGCAGTATGTTGACCGGAATAGCGAATACCATTCGTTGCGTTTTCATTGTGGATATCTCTTTGGCTAATCGTCCACCAAAACGAACGTGAAGAAAACAGATTTGCTTTTTTTTTTTTAAACGTTTTCTCTGTTAACCTGTTGGCTTAGTTTTTTTTTTCTCTCCAATTTTTCATCCACTTGTTTTGTTTCTATTGAATTTCATTTATTTTTTTGTATTTTTCATCTGTTTCAATTTTTTTTTACATTTTTTTATTATTATTCATATTCATTTCATGCATGTTTTCATATACCACTTGGCGTATGATGGTGTCGCCTTATTATGCGTATGGTGTATGGTATGGCATGCCTTATGGTGATGGAGGGTTTGTGAATTCCGTTCAGTTCCAAGCGCCCAGATACGAGATATTATTTGAATGTTGCAACATGTTGTCGTGCTTTTTAATTGATGTCGACTTATATATGGCGAAATTTAACCGCATACAAGAAGCCATGAAATGTTTTTCTCATTCCCGCCATCTACATGGCGTATTATTTACAACATTGACCGCCGATTGGTCGTCGACCGATAGGTGTGCGCGTCCCGCACACCACTACAGTTTGGCAATCGGAAAATCATACGAAAACTGAATTTTTTTAAGACAGAGTTCAATGTTAGTCCATTTATCACTTGTTATTGTCCATGAAACAAGCAATTCCAAGCAATGGCAGCCAAGGTAAAGTGAAATTTTCCATTTTGTTTTTCATTAATTCAAATTTGTTTTCGTTTTAAACTCGAGCAAAATTATAATGCTTATTTGGCTGGAGAATGGGTTCAAGAATTCCCCTTCGTAAAATAGGTTGCAAGGGAAATGCATCAGTAAAGCGAACTCATTCGGAGACCAGTTTAATTTACTGAAGGTTAGTCTGAGGGAAAATTACAGTGAAATTTTCTATTAATGCAAAATGTCCCGAAACTTTTTCAAAATGCCGTGAAATTTTCCTTAAAGCGACATTTTGAATGGAATTTCCCATGAACATTTCATTAAGGAACAGGGGATACTTCTCTCATATCAATAAGTGCAGTCCGATTCAAGTTTAAGCTCAATGATAACGGGGCCTTCTTTTTATAGCCGAGTCCGAACGTCGTGCCGCAGTGCGAAACCTCTTTGGAAAGAAGTTTTACAAGTCATAGTACCTCACAAATGTTGCCTGCATTAGGAGGGGAAAACCACACCGAAAATTTTTTCTGATGGTTTCGCCAGAATTCGAACCCAGGCGTTCAGCGTCATAGGCGGACATGCTGACCTTTGCGCTACGGTGGCCTCCGGAGGTCAACGGTCAAGGCCTTGAGAAGCTGCAAACCATTTAAGTCACCCGGCCCTGATGGAATATTTCCGGCTATACTACAAAATGAGGCCGACTATCTGGCGTCTCATCTCGCTACTATTTTCACAGCGTGCCTAGGCATTGTACCTCACAAATGTTGCCAGCATTAGGAGGGAAAAATCACCGCTGAAAATTTTTTCTGATGGTTTCGCCAGAATTCGAACCCAGGCGTTCAGCGTCATAGCGTTACGGTGGCCTCCGAAGGTCAACGGTCAAGGCCTTGAGAAGCTGTAAACCATTTAAGTCACCCGGCCCTGATGGAATATTTCCGGCGTTACTACAAAAGGAGGCCGACTATCTGACGCTTCATCTCGCTACTATTTTCACAGCGTGCGTAGGACTTGCATATACTCCGAAAGCCTGGCAGGAGCCAAAGGTGGTATTTATACCCAATAAGGGGAAAGGAAACTTTATTCGAAGTGTCATATTCAGAAGTGTACTGAGAAAGCTTACAAGATGTTGGACACAATTTGGACGGGCCGTAGTACCGAAATGGGGCCTGAATCCGAGAATAGTCCATTGGCTCTACAGAAGCGTGAGTAGACAAATACTTACTTACGCCTCAGTAGTTTGGTGGACTGCTATGGAGAAAAAGTGCAACATAAGGACCATACAACGAGTTCAGAGAGCATAGCAGGAGTGATGAGAAACACGCCCACTAGGGTACTGGATACTAGATATCACATCCACTAACATACAGATTAAGTGTGATGCAGCCACAGCGGCTATGAGACTTAAGGCGATGGGAAAATGGATTAGGGATGGAAGCAGCTCATGCCACCTCGGTTTAATAGAGGCGACAATAGGAAACCTGAAAGGAAGTAAAGAGGTTTCCGATAGGATACCTGAGATGACACTTGAGGTCAAGTGCGAGGCACTGCTGCCAGTGGCACAGTCTTGTACTGACGGACCCCTAGTATTGTCATCTGGAAGATCATGTTACACAGATGGATCAAAGCTAGAGGACAGAGTGGGCCTGGGGGTCTACATTGCGAATCCAGGGACTGAGATTAGTTTAAGTCTGCCTGACCATAATACGGTCCTGCAGGCGAAGATCCGGACGATGACGGAATCTGTGAGGTGGTGTGGCACTGCTGCCAGTGGCACAGTCTTGTACAGATGGACCCCTAATATTGCCATCTGGATGATCATGTTACACGGATGGATCAAAGCTTGAGGACAGAGTGGGCCTGGGGGTCTACATTGAGTATCCAGGGACTGAGATTTGTTTAAGACTGCCTGACCATAACACAGTTCGCATGCGAAGATCCGTGCGATGACGGAATGTGTGAGGTGGTGTGGTACTAACGCCAGGACGTCGAGTGTGACCGTCTTAAAGGACAGTAAAATTGCCATAAGCGCAATTACAACCAGGAAGTTAAGGTAACGAACAGTCTTGCGGTGTAAAAAGGAGATTAATGCCTTCTCTGAGGATGGTACGATCCGCCCCGTACCGAGTGGGGTGTCGGTGTGCCGGGCAATGAAAGGGCAGACGATCTGCCAATGAAGGCTAGAGAACTGCCGTCAACAAACTGGGTTAACCCGAAGTCTTTCGGGTTAACGCAGTCTGATTAAGGGCGTGGGGGACGAACACTGTGGACCATCAAAACAGTAAGTAGGATGGTGAAAATCCGAATCGTGAGAGGACGAAGCTATTACAGAAAGGAAGTATGAAGAAGATCAGTATAGCTTTTGGTATTATAACGAGACGGAGGCCACCGTAGCGCAGAGGTTAAAATGTCCGCCTATTACGTTGAACGCCTGGGTTCGAATCCTGGCAGAAATAAAATTTCAACGGTGGTTGTCCCCTTCTAATGCTGGCGACATATGTGAGGTACTATGCCATGCAAAACTTCTCTCCAAAGAGGTGTCGAACTGCGGGAAGATGGGGAAGATGATGAGACGTTAGAACATTTCCTACGTCATTGCCCGGCTTTTGCGGCTAAAAGACATCGGTACTTAGGTGAGGACTCAAGACCAGACATAGCCTTCGTTATGGTAGTGGTATGGAAAACAATTATGAACTTTGTAAGTATCACGGATTTCCTAACTTAAAATTTTCTTTTTCGATTTTAATTTTTAAACCCTCCACCATAGGATGGGGGGTATACTAATTTCGTCATTCTGTTTGTAACTACTCGAAATTTTCGTCTGAGACCCCATAAAGTATATATATTCTTGACCGTCGCGACATTTTATGTCGATCTAGCCATGTCCGTCCGTCCGTCCGTCTGTCTGTCGAAAGCACGCTAACTTCCGAAGGAGTAAAGCTAGCCGCTTGAAATTTTGCACAAATACTTCTTATTAGTGTAGGTCGGTTGGTATTGTAAATGGGCCATATCGGTCCATGTTTTGATATAGTTGCCATATAAACCGATCTTGGGTCTTGACTTCTTGAGCCTCTAGAGTGCACAATACTTATCCCATTGGAATGAAATTTTGCAGGACGTGTTTCGTTATGATATCCAACAACTGCGCCAAGTATGATTCAAATCGGTCCATAACCTCATATAGCTGCCATATAAACCGATCTTGGGTCTTGACTTCTTGAGCCTCTAGAGTGCGCAATACTTATCCGAATGGAATGAATGTTTGCTTGAAGTATTTTGTTATGATATCCAACAACTGGGCCAAGTATGTTTCAAATCGGTTCATAACCTGATATAGCTGTCATATAAACAGACCTGGGGACTTGACTTCTTAAGCTTCTAGAGGGCGCAATTCCTATCCGATTTGTCTGAAATTTTGCACGGCGTATTTTATTCTTACTTTCAACAACTGTGCCAAGTATGGTTCAAGTTGGTTCATAACCTGATATAGCTGCCATATAAACCTATCTGGGATCTTGACTTCTTGAGCCTCTAGAGGTCGCAATTATTATCCGATTTGTCCGAAACTTTGTGCTACGGATCCTCTCATGACCATCAACATACGTGTTTAGTATGGTCTGTATCGGTCTATAGCCCGATACAGCTCCCATATAAATCGATCTCTCTATTTTACTTCTTGAGCCTCCAAAGGGCGCAATTCTTATTCGAATTGGCTGACATTTTACACAGGTCTCCAACATATAATTTAATTGTGGTCCAAACCGGACCATATCTTGATATCGCTCTAATAGCAGAGCAAATCTTTTCTTATGTCCTGCGATCCATGGTGGAGGGTATATAAGATTCGGCCCGGCCGAACTTAGCACGCTTTTACTTGTTAGTTTTTATTGGGTTGCCCAAAAAGTAATTGCGGATTTTTTTAAAAGAAAGTAAATGCAGTTTTAATAAAACTTAGAATGAACTTTAATTAAACATATAATTGCCATTTTGTCCGATAACCTTTTGCCATCTTCCTGGCAAATTTAGTATTCCACGCTCATAGAACTTCTGGCCTTTATCTGCAAAAAACTAAACCAAGTGCGATTTTATAGCCTCATCATTGCCGAAAGTTTTACCGTTTAAGGAGTTCTGCAAAGATCGAAATAAATGGTAGTCTGATGGTGCAAGGTCAGGGCTATATGGTGGATGCATCAAAAGTTCCCAGCCAAGCTCACTCAGTTTTTGGCGAGTGACCAAAGATGTGTGCGGTCTAGCGTTGTCCTGGTGGAATATGACACCTTTACGATTGACCAATTCCGGTCGCTTCTCCTTGATGGCTGTATTCAATTTGTCCAATTGTTGACAGCAAACATCCGAATTAATCGTTTGGTTCCTTGGAAGCAGCTCAAAATATACCACACCCTTCCAATCCCACCAAACAGACAGCATAACCTTTGCAAAAACTTAACAGCAAAATTCGGAATATATAGACCTACACACATTTATTTAGTATCGCTTCAAACTGCTTACATCCAATAGATCAGCCGTGGGCTTATCGTCCTTAAATTCAATATCTTTCCTCTAATCTTTCATGTTGGAAATGTGTATCTTGAAGGTCTTGTAATTAATTGGTCTTAATCTGGTTCCCTGGTCTGAGATCAACCTTTGCCTCATCTATCTACTCAAATTTGTGGATACATGTCGGATTTCAGTAGGTTAGGGTGGGTCCCTTAAGTCAATCGCAACCTTATTGCTGGATATTTTCTTTCTCACGTGACAACCTTTCCTATAGCTATCCAATATGGCAGCTTATCAGCAATAGTCATGATAGCTGTGTATATTCACTAGATCATGCTTAGGATTCCCCCCACATCCTACTGATCTCTCTCCTGAAGAACTAAAAGGCGCACAGTGCTTTAGGGATTTTTCCTCTATATTTCTCTTCTTCTGTGTTACGATTTGAGAGCAAGATCTAAGTATTTTGCTACCTTTAACCATTGCAGATTGCCTCCATTCCGAGATGGCACTTTAATTGTCCGTAACATATATCAGTCATCAGTTCCATCTTCCTCCGCTTCGTCCCGTAACAGCTCATCGTAGCCCGAAACAGTGACCTAACCATTTTCTCAGCTGGTAAAGAACAATCAGGATTGTGTTTATCACGACATTCCAGAGTATTGGCGATACTATGCCACTTTTCAAAGGTGCGCCTTCTGACTGGGTTCCATATCGGGTCTACCAACTAAAAATCCAATTTGTCGCTCTAGCGAATATAAAGCACCTCAGCTCTTACATACTTCGAGTATGCTCCTTATTTGAAACATGCGCCATACATCCTCAGATACCGTCCAGGGGTCCCTCTCTATATAGTCTTAACAAGGACTTCGACCCAAGCATGTCCTCAACCACAGTTTTTCCGATTTCCTCGCCCTTCCTCATCTTCATTGCTTCTTTAGCCATCTAAGTCTATATGACAAAAGTTTATGTTGCCATTTAACAGACTTATTTTGCACCGGTGAGTGGACCAAGCCTTTTAAATTGGATATGCTATTTTCGCATGCGAGTGTTTTGAACACGTCCACAGACTTATGGTCATTGTCACGGAGATTATTGTTTTCGTCTTCTTGTTCATTGACGGCGGCAACGACCACGATCACGACCATCAATGACAACGACTCCATCTGCAAGGTGAGAGAGTGTTTTCTGCTGCTGTTCGCCGATATTTTGAAGCGTTAAAGCGCAAAAACAAAACATAAAGCCGTCTGGTGGCTAACTGCCTGACTTGCTAGCTAGCTAAGCAATGATGTTTTCGTTGTCAGGCGCGTTTGAATTTGAAATTGGAATTGGAATTTTTACAACTTGTTATGATTGTGGATTAGTATTTGCTGAGATTTGTAAAAGTTTTCGTTTTTGTTGCTGCTGCTGTTGTTGTTGTTGCTGCTGTTGCTGCTGCTGGCATTGTTGCAAATATTTTGTGTTGTTTATGCGACACTCGAAATTGGTAGAAAGTTATTAGCATAAAGTTAATAATGTCACAGACAATTGTCATAAATTCAGATGGTGGTCTATGTGTGTGAGTTTGTGTAGTTCTGTCTCACTCTCTCGCTCTCTCTCTTTCGCTCGTCCATCTTACAGATGGTGATAACTCACAAACAATGTGTGATCATTAGGAGGCGGAGGAACGTGCCGATGATTGTTTAGAAGCGACACGCTCATTAATCATTTCATTGATTGGCTTTTGATAAAAGCGTCAAGCTTTCAATGATTCCTTAGTTAAGATTTCTAAGCACGTGATTAAAACGATTTTAGGACAGTTTCACATTAAAATAGAATCAGTGAAATTGAAATGGAATTTATTTTACATGCCGCAGATAATCTTAATTTCCTTCTATTGAGATTAACGATGGGCAATTTTTTTTGAAAAAGAGATTTTACATCCAGTGAAACTAGTACTGAATATAGGGAGGAGAATTCAAAAAGTGATATTTATTAAAGAATAGATAGATATTTAGATATGGTGGGTGTTTTGGAAAAAAACTCTTAAGGGATTTTAAGCAAAAACAAAAAAAAAAACTTGTAAAAAGGTGTTAAATCCGGCAGTGCCAAACTTTGGATACCAACCGTTATGGATAAATTAACCATCCTCTTTTATAACAACTCCACTGCCATAACCATAGAAATATGCCCATGGGGGCTGGTCTGGATCATATTTGACTCAGGTCCAGAGATCTCTTATACAAGTCACAGTTTCAGCGATAGAGCAAAAATCCTCTTTTTATGGGATTAAGACCCTAAATTGGAAGATCGGTCTGTATGGCAGCTATATCTAAATATCGTCTGATTTTGATAATATGCTGGTCAGATGAAGAAAGGCTTAATACAAGTCACAGTGTCAAATTACATCGAAATCGGGTAAAAAATACAGCGTTTATGGGTTTAAACCCCCCAGTACGGTCTATGTGGCAGCTATCTATCTATCTATTGGGTTGCCTAAAAAGTAATTGCGGATTTTTTAAAAGAAAGTAAATGCATTTTTAATGAAACTTAGAATGAACTTTAATCAAATATACTTTTTTTACACTTTTTTTCTAAAGCAAGCTAAAAGTAACAGCTGATAATTGACAGAAGAAAGAATGCAATTACAGAGTCACTAGCTGTGAAAAAATTTGTCGACGCCGACTATATGAAAAATCCGCAATTACTTTTTGGGCAACCCAATATATATATAAAAATGAATTTGTGTTTGTTTGTATGTTTGTTTGTTTGTGGGTTTGTAAATTTGTTTGTTCCGTATAGACTCAAAAACGGCTAAACCGATTTCTTTGAAATTTTCACAGATTGTGGGGAGTGGTCCGGAAGGAGCAATAGGCTATATAATTTTTTGATATCGCATTGGGGGCGGACCCTCACCCTTACCCCAAAAGTACCAGCCAAAAATAAAAGTGGACCGATTGGGACAATATGGGACTTAAATGAAAGGTATTCAAGAGTAGAGTACAGATTCCATATTAAAAATTTCGCCCAAGTAATTGGGGGGCTGCCCCGACCCCAAAAACCCCCCAAAATAGGTTCATTGGACGATAATGACAATATGGGGCTCGAATGAAAGGTATTCGCGAGTAGATTACGAATATGGTCAGGAAGGAGGTATAGGCTATGTAATTTGCTGATGTTCGAAGTGGGCGAATCCCCCCCGTTAAAACAAAAACGCCACCCAAAGTCAAAAGTTTACCGATAGGAACAATATGGGTATCAAAAGAAAGATATTGGAGAGTAGAAAGCGAATGTGGTATAAAAACTTGGGTTCAAGTATCCAAGGCGTAGCCCAAGCCCTAAAACTGCTATAGATAGACATATTGGACGTATATATCAATATAGGACTCAAATTACAGGTATTCGGGAGTAGACTACGAATATGACATTAATATTTGTGTCCAATAACCTAGAAGGCTGTATACACCAATCATGACAATATGAGATTAAATTAAAGGTATACGGCTGTGTACTGCGAATCTGATATCAATATTCTGCTCATATATCTAGCGGACCATCTCAAAACAGTCGATCAATTATAATGACCTAACGGGACACTGTGATTTAATTAATGTGTAGGCCGCCATGGCCACGAAATTATAACATTCAGAGTGAAAGCAGGAGTTGCAAACCTTAAGGATAAGGTTGCAACCATCACCGAAAGACGAGACCAAACGACGTGTTGCTAGGCAACACTTTTTCGGCGAAATCGGACAATAAATACGCCGTTTATGGGCCCAAAACCTTAAATTCAGAGATCAATCTATATGGCAGCTATATTCAAATCTGGAACGATCTGGGCCAAATTGAAGAAGGACGTCGAAGAGCCTAACTAAACACACTGTCTCAAATTTCAGCGACATTGGACAATAAATGCGACTTTTATGGACACAAAACCTAAAACTGAGATACAGGTTTATATGACAGCTTCCAAATCTGAACCGATCTGTGCGATAGTATGTCAAGGGGCTTAACTTAACTCACTGTCTCAAATTTCGGCGAAATCGGACAATAAATGCGCCTTTTATGGGCCCAAAACCTTAAATCGAGAAATTGGTCTATATGGCAGCTATATCCAAATCTGAACCGATCAGGGCCAAATTGAAGAAAGACTGTCAAAAATTTCATCAAAATCGGATCATAAATGTGGCTTTTAAGGGCCTTAGACCCTAAGTTGGAGGATCGGTCTATATGGCAGCTATAACCAAATCTGAACAGATCTAGGCCAAATTAACGAAGGATGCCGAAGGGCCTAACACAATTCACTGTCCCAAATTTCAGCTAAATCGCATACTAAATGTGGCTTTTATGGGCCTAAGACCCCATCCTTCGGTGGTGGGTATAAAAAAAAAGACTAAATTGGGACTATTTAATAGGCCGTCATATGGTATGGTGGTTGTCTATGAATGAATATTCATAGGGTGCTACATTTTTCATATTTGAAAAAGGGGGGGGGGGGGGGGGGGGGCCGGCGGACTCTCCCCCTTACCCTAATTTTCAGAAACGCCAGATCTCGAAAATGGGTGGTACGCTTTAAGCGAAATTTTGTGTGCTCCCTTATAGTAACCTTCAAACCAAAATTTGGTATCCAAATTTCGGATGGGATACCTAGGAGGGGCGTCCCACTCAAAACCTACTAAATATATATACACCAATCACGACAATATGGGACTCAAATGAAAGGTATTTGAGATTAGAAAACATGTGGGATATTCAAGGACATATATTCCGACCATGGCAATATGGGACTCAAATAAATGGTTTGTGTGAGTAAAATGCGAATCCAGTTTCTGGGGGTCCACACCTTCCCCAAAACACCCCCCCAAACAGGACTTATTTACTGACCACGCCAATATGGGGCTTAAATAAAAGGTATTTGAGAGTAGAATACAAATCTGATATACAGATGTGGGATCACGTGTTTGAGGGCCACCTATCCCCGAGAACATCCCCCAAAGAAGGTAAATTTACCACCATGGCAATATGGGGCTCGAATCTGATATCAACATTCGGGAAAAGTGTTTATGGGGCCACCCCACCCCCACAACACCACGCAAATAGGAAGTATTTGCTGACTATTGCAATATGAGGCTCAAATAAGAGGGTTTTTAGAGTAGAACACGAATCCGATATATATTTTCAAGGCAAACTTATTAAGTGGCCGCCCGTCTCTCGAAACACCCCCCATGCCGGTCATGTTTACCAACTATAGAAATATGGGGCTAAGGTTAAAGGTAATTGGGAGTAGACCACGTAGCTGATATCAATATTAGCGACCGACTGCCTAGGGGACGTCAAACCACCATAACAACCCCCAAATAGGACGTATTTGCTCACCAAGACAATTTGGGCCTTAAAGAGAGTGGAACTTAATATTTATAGTTTTTAGGGCCAAAAACCCCAAACCGGACATATTTGCTAACTTTTGCAATATGGAGTTTAAATGAGATTAGAAAACGAAATTGATATCCAATTTTGAGGCCAATGGCAATATGGGGTCAAATAAATGATATATAGATATATGAGAATAGAGCACGTTCCTGATATATTTTCAGGGCTTAGTGATTGGGGGACCACCCCAATCCCCAAAACACCCCTAAATCGGCAATATTTACCGACCATGTCAATGTGGAGCTTAAATGACAGGTATTGGGGGTAGAGCAAGAATTGATACCCACTTTCGGAACCAATTTTCTGGGGGTCTATCCCTTTCCCATAAGACGCCACAAACAGCAATGTTTGAGTGACTATCGCAATATGGGGCTCAAATAAAGTTATTTGGGAGTAAAATACGAATTTGATATCCAAATTTAGGACCATGCATTTAAGGCATCACCTCTTCCCCAAAAACAACCCCCCCCCCCCCCCCCCCAAAAGGGTTAACATTTTTCGACCATGCCAATATGTGGCTCAAGTGAAAGGTATTTGAGATTAGAAAACAAATGTGATAACCAATTTCGGGGCCATGTGTTTGGGAGACGCCTCATCTTCTAAACTCGCCTAAACCAATGACAATATGGGGTTTAAATAAATGGTATTCGAGAGAAGACCACGATGCTGATATTTATATCAGCGCCAAGTGTCTGAGGGACCACCTCACCCCCGAAAACACCACTAAATCAGACATCATGAGAATATTGGGCTGAAATTAAGTTTTTTAAAAATGGAGTACGCTTTACATCCAAACTTAAATTCGTAGACCAATAAAGATCATGTGGGATTCAGATAAAGGCACTTAAGTAGTTAAACTGTTAGTCAAGTTTGCATGGTATTTCACTGAACGATCTTTAATTGTCGAAAATAAATATTCCAAGGAAACTTTTGTTCCATATAAAGTTAAAGAAGGCGCAGCGGAGCGGTCCCGGGTCAGCTAGTTATATTGGGTTGCCCAAAAAGTAATTGCGGATTTTTTAAAAGGAAGTAAATGCATTTTTAATAAAACTTAGAATGAACTTTAATCAAATATACTTTTTTACACTTTTTTTCTAAAGCAAGCTAAAAGTAACAGATGATAATTGACAGAAGAAAGAATGCAATTACAGAGTCACAAGCTGTGAAAAAATTTGTCAACGCCGACTATATGAAAAATCCGCAATTACTTTTTGGCCAACCCAATATATAAAATTTTGCCTTAAGCTTCTGTTCTGGCTTCAAACATCTATGCCGAATACAACTAACATGAGAACTTGTTAAATTTGATCTACGGTAGAAGCTATTAGAAGTTGCGTCCGGCCATAATTTTTGTATAATATAGTTATTTGTAATGTTGTTGTTTTTTTTTTTTTTTTCATTTCACGATTTTTTTTAATTTTAGTAAAAATAAGTAATAACTGCTTTATTTTTTTGTATTATATTTTTTGCGTATATATATTCATTGCGTAATATTTCTGTTCTCATTTCAGTGTCGCTTATGTAAGTATTTCATACTTATGCTTTATCTTCAGTCCATCACGATTTTCTCTCTTGAGGCAAAGGCCTTTAGCAGTTCCCTGTTACAAAACCTTAATCCATGTAAAGTAGCTATCATAGTAAGTGTGTATGCCTGTGCACTTCAACCACAAACACCGCATTTAAACTAAACGCCAAAAACACAAATCAGTCAACATCAGAAAAAGTATAACTTCTAGAATTATGTAATTTTTCTCCATACAAACCGACCTTAAAAATCACATATGCCGCCGTTCCTTCACATTTATCTCTATGCGAATGAGCGAATTTATAACCCAACCACGATCGTGACACAAAAAGCACCAGCTAAATAAGAGCCATAAGCAGAAAACACAACAACTGAACGTGTGTTGAACCGCCCAAACACCTTAGGCATCCCTATGCAAACATCTCTGCCATAAGAGAGATGGGTGGTTAACACATGCATGTGAAATCTCAGTCTGCAGGGTGAATGCAAACCCATACACAATGGCGCTGTAGTATGGGCTGGGTGAGTGTGTGCAAGTATTGTTTATCTCGCCCATGTTTTGGACAGGCTTCGCACAACAACAAACGAAACGTATATTGAACTTTCACTTTCAACATAAGGTTAGGCTTTCGTTTGTTCCACACAGCTCACAGCAACGTTGGTTGGATGAAGTCGAGAGTGTATTCATAACAGAGAACAGAGATTTCAACAATATGTGCAGTCTATTATTTTTTTAAGTAATTAAAACCAGAGTTGCCATTATCGTGGTTTATTGTTGGCCAACATTTTAGGAAACTTAAAAAAAAAAATACTTCAAACATTAGATAGCAGACATGAGCGTTGGAGCGTTGCATGGAAAACAATTAAGGATTTTGTAAGTAGCATGGAATTTTCTTTTTCGGGGTTACTTTTTTAAGTATTTAGAGCGTACAACAAGCCAATTACTGGCTTAGGTGTATGTCCATAGTGGCAAGGGGCGGACTAATATACGCACTCTCTTTTCAACCTAACCTAAAACATTAGATTTGAAAGAAATAAGTGCTCGAAATGCCCGAATACTTTTCAGGAGTTTTATTACTGACTTCCTCATTCCGTTTGCAACACCTATGTCTAAGACAACATAGAACAGAGATTTCAACAAATAAAAGTGTGCTAAATTTAGCCGGCCTGAATCTTATATACCCTCCACCATGGATTGCATTTGTTCTTTTCCCGGTAACTCTTTTTAGGCGAACAAAGGGTAAAAGAAATTGAATTGAATGTTGGAGGCCATAGCAGAAGTCATTGTGTAAAATTTCAGCCAAATCGAATAAGAATGGAGTCCTTTAGGGGCTCAAGAAGTAAAATAGGGGGATCGGTTTATAGGGAAGATGTATCAGGCTATAATCGATTGAGACCATACTTGACACGTATGTTGAAGGTCATGGGAGAAACCGTTGTACAAAATTTCAGCCAAATCGGATAATAATTGCGCCCTCTAGAGGCTTAAGAAATCTAGATCCCAGATCGTTTTATATGGCGGCTATATCAGGTTAAAGATCGATTTTAACCATATTTGGTGCAGTTGTTTTGCACGACATGCAAAATTTCAGCCAAATCGGATGGGAATTGCGTCCTCTAGAGGCTAAAGAAGTCAAGGTTCAAGATCGGTTTATATGACAGCAATATCTAGTTTCGTCATTCCGTTTGTTACTCATCGAAATAATATGATTCAACAAATTATGTATATTCTTGATCGTTTTGGTATTCTTAATCTATGTAGCCATGTCCGTCCATCTGCCCGTATAAACCTATTTCGGATTTTGACTTTTGAGCTTCAAGAGGGCGCAAAATTTTGCGCGTAATGATTTCGTATCACTTACAACAATTGTGCTATATAAGGTTAGGTTAAAGTGGCAGGCCACCATTAGACTCACACGTTTTCGTCTATTGTGATACTACAAGAACAGAAATGAAACTCCTTCTGATTTCCAGTGCGGGACACACACAGAATATGTTTATAGTGTCATCTTCCTCGACGTCCTCAAAGCTTCGGAAAAAGGCCGTCCTTGACTGTCAGCATGTTTTCCGATCAGACAGTGACCTATCATGACGGACACAATGACTGAGATGTCTGTTCTAGCCAGTGACTGCAATACGGTAGACCTCTACAAGTCTAGATTAGGCCACATAATTTTGGAATTCTCACAGCCCCCCTTTGTGACCATCTATTACTCGTTGCCCCTCGGGCCTGATCCTGAAAACTTAGCTATCATGTCGCTAGAGGCACACCCACAGATTTCAGTATCCCTGGAATGTGTAGGGTAGTGCCTAGTCTCACAAGCTCGTCCTCTTTACAATTCCCTGAGATATCTCTATGGCCCGGCACCAAGAACATGCGAATTTTGAACTATTCAGACATCTCGTTGAGAGATGTGCGACAGTCTCGGGAGGTTTTTGTGTTCAGAAATACGTTCTCCAGGGATTAAATGGCTGCCTGGCTGTTTGAAAAGATAGTTATGCCAATCGTCGTAATGACATTATATCTTAGCCATTCCACCACTTCCTTAATTGCAAGGATATCCGCTTGATATTCACTGCAGTGGTCGGGTAACCTTATCGATATGATTAGTTCTAGATCTTTAGAGTACACCCCAAAGCCCACCTGGTCGTTTAGTTTGGAACCATCCGTATAGAAGTCTATGTAACTGCAGCTATCAGGGATATCGTAGTTCCAATCGGTCTATATCATCCGTAGTTTCCACTTCCTTTTCTGGTCTAGAAGGGATAGACATGCAGAATTTGTGCCGAAATTTATCCCAATCTGTCTTTCTTCTGTTTAGCCGAGGGACTACTTCTGCAGTATTTTTTCCAAGGCTGAAACTTATGTAACCATGGCCAGAGAAGCTGTGGTCATCCAACAAGCTTATTTAACTCCCATAAAAAACCATTTCCTGATTTAACATCTTAAGACCTTACTTACTTTAGTTGCCTATAAAAGAACATTTGTTCCACTAGCCGAACTCAGAATAGCCTTCCAAGCACCTCGATCTTCTGCGCCCATTCTTAAATCTCCGACAACATGACCTAGCTAACGCAGCCGTTGTATTTTGATACGTATAACTATCGTCGTCATACAGCTTGTGGTTCATACATCGCCTATATTCTCCATTAACGCAAACTGGTCCATATATTTACGAAGAATCTTTCTCTCAAATGCTCGAAGCACTGCCTCATCTGCTTTAACAAGTACCCATGCCTCAGAACCATATAACAACACGGATATTATCAGTGCCTTGTATAGTGTAATCTTCGTCTGTCGTGAGGTGGCCTGTTTCTAAACTGCTTACTTAGTCCCAAGTAGCATGTGTTTGCCAGACTTGTTCTTCGCTTAATGTCAAAACTGGTGTCATTCGTTTCGGTTACGGCGGTGCCGAGGTAGATAAAGTTACTGACTGTCTCAAAGTTGTGGTTCCCAACTTTCTCCATTTTCTTTATCTGCTGTGTTAGGCTTTTTAGGAGTTGAAACCATCCATTTCGTCTTTTCTCCATTTACTGCCAGACCCATTTTCTCTGGCTCTCTTCCGATTCTTTCAAAGGCTGCAGTTACTACTTCCCGTGACCGACCTATGATATTGATGTCGTCAGCAAGGGCAAGTAGCACGTGTTCTCTTGTGATTAGTGTGCCATGCCTATTCACATCTGCATCTCGTGCAATCTTCTCCAGCAGAAGATTAAAGAGATCACAAGATAGGCTTTCTCCTTGTCTGAAACCTCGTTTGGTATTAAATGGTTGGGAGAGATTCTCTCCCATTCTTATTGAGGAACGCGTATAAACAAGTGTCATCCTACAGAGTCTTATTAATTTTGCAGGGATACCAAACTCAGGTATGGCTTGAAATACCTTTGAACGTAAAGGAGTATTGAAAGCGGCTTTGTAGTCAACAAAGAGATGGTAGGTTTTGATTTGTCCTTCTCGGGTCTTTTCCAGGACTTGGCGCAGTGTGATTATCTGGTCTAGGGTGGATTTACCAGGCCCAATTATATCATTGACTTTAGGTTTTACTTTGTTACACAGTACGCTCGAGAGTATCTTGTATGCGATGGGGAGGAGACTTATTGCTCAGTAGTTGGCACATTCCGTCTTGTCTCCTTTCTTGTGTACGGGGCATAGTATGCTGAGGTTCCAATCATCGGGTATGCGTTCTTCTAGACAGATTGCGCAGATAAGCGGATGCTTACGCTTTATCAGCGTGTTGCCTCCGGTCTTAAATAGTTCAGCGGGTAACCCGTCGGCTCCTGCTGCCTTCTTGTTCTTCAGTCGGGTCACTGCCAATTGAACCTAACTCCGATTAAGAGGTAAAGATACTATACCATATCAGTGATTGGTTCTGCGGTACCGTCTTCGCCGCCAATGTCGGACACTAGCAGTTGGGATAAATGTTCTTTCCATATCCTCAGCATTTCTGCAGGAGGATGTGCCTGCACCAAAGCCATCGGTTTGGTGTTTAATTCTTTGGTAGAATTTTTGGACCTCATTCTGACTCTTGTACATCTCAAGTCATTCCATTTCCTTTTTACACCCGCCACCAAAGGATGGGGTTATATTCATTTTGTCATTCCGTTTGCAACACATCGAAATATCCATTTCCGACCGTATAAAGTATATATATTCTTAATCAGCGTAAAAATCTAAGCCGTTCTACCCATGTCCGTCTTTCTGTTGAAATCGCGCTACAGTCTTTAAATATAGAGTTATTGCGCCGAAACTTTGAACAGTTTCTGTTTTGGTCCATAGGCAAGATAAGTTCGAAGATGGGCTATAACGGACTATATCTTGATAAAGCTGTCATATAGACCGATCCGCCGATTTAGGGTCTTGGCGCCATAAAAGGCGTGTTTATCGTCAGATTTTGCCAAAATTTGGGACAGTGAGTTGTGTCAAACCACTTGACATCCTTCTTCAATTTGGCTAAGATGTGTTAAGATTTGGATATAGCTGCCATATAGACCGATCTCTCGATTTAAGGTTTTGGGCCCATAAAAGGCGCATTTATTGTCCTATTTCGCCGAAATTTGGGACAGCGAGTTCTGTTTGGGCACTCGACTACCATCTTCAATTTGGCTCCGATCGGTGCAGATTTGGGGCAGTGAGTTGTGTTAGGCCCCTTGACATATTTTTGTAATTCAGCTCTGATCGGTCCAGATTTTGATGAAGCTGAGTGGGCAATGGTTTACCACTGCGCCATTATATAATCGAAACAAGGAGTGCTTTCATCTGCAGTTGGGTTAGTCGAGTGGAGTATGCCGTTGCTATCAGTTGGGTTTGCAGCTTTTCAATGTCCAGCTACCGTGCAGTATCAGGTCGTACTTTCCTCGCCATGTTCAAACGGGTGCGAACCTTTGCTGCAACAAGGTAATGATCCGAATCTGTATTCGCTTTTCAGATCGATCGTACATCTAACACGCTGGATGAATGCCTTCCATCTATCATTACGTGATCAATCTAAAGATTTATTTGATTTGGCTAAAATTCGGACGTAGTAATCTGTAACGACTTACAACACTCATTTCAAGTTTAGTTCGAATGGGTGTATACCTTGATATAGCTCCCATATAAATCTATCTACCGATGTTACATATTGAGGCCTTGGATACCTCAATGGTTGGCCGATTTGGCTTGTATTACACATGGTGGTCTGTTTAACTTCCTACAACCGTGCCCAATACGGTTGAAATCGTTCTAAAACCTGATATATAAACCGGCATCCCGATTTAAAATTTTGAGCCCCTAGAAATCGTAATTGTTTTCCGATTTGGCTTGCATTTAGCACGTAGTGTTTTATCGTGGCTTCGAAAATACATTGCAAGTAATGTCCATATTGGTCTGTAACCTGATATAGCTCTCATATAAGTTGATCTTCCGATTGGTTGTCTACAGTCCTTAAATTGTTTCAACTTTTGGCAGATACTTTTTTGGCAGAATTCGTAGTGGTAGGTGCCCAAGATTTGGCACGGCAGAACTTAGCACCTTTTTACTAGTTTTTTGTTTACTGTAAAAATATTATATTATTTATATTGTTTTGTTTTTTTTTTTATCACATTTTATGCGTAATCAAAACACTTTCGAAATTTGTTTCACACTAAAATTTAACTTTCAATCGGCAACTCTGTCTATAACTCATCTATGATGCAGTCGTCTATCACAATTAGGGTTGAAGTGGTTGTTTCTGCTGTGGCATATGACGGATGTTTTCATATTTGTTTATGAACCTAAGCGCAGCATATTGGCGATTTATTTTGGTCAAAAGGTACCTAAAGATTATTACATATTATCTAATATTTCTCACTTCGTTGTGATTGCGATGGACCGTTTAACAAGTCAAACAAAACAGAAGTTCAACACCTTCCGAAGAAACCGGAAGCTTTAAGTCAATGTTTGTGATTGTTATTTCATTTGTTGTTTGTGCAACTGTGGAAGTAGGTTGGATGTAGGTTTTATAAACTAACACACTTTAAATGCTGCGAAATATAGACCTGAGATGGTACTCAAATATGACATAATTTGGTATTAATATCTAATCAAGATTAGTATTGAAATTTTTACAGCTAAGTGTAATGGAAGCTTTAGTTTAAGGGTCCCCTTTTCTGGTATACAACTTAAATGTTTGCATTGTGATGCTGCACCTGAAATTCTCGAATCCCGAATGCAATTTATGCACCGGGGATGTAGCGGAGTTAGGCCAAGACTATATTATAGCCCTAAACTAAGTCCGACGCAATATAAAAGTATCTCCTAGTAGAGTGAATCATCTTATCAATGTGTAGTAGGAATATTATCACAAATTCTCACGATCATTAATGTTGTTGGAAACTAACATTCTGACACAGAATCAAAACTAGCCAAAGCACAGTGGTGTACGTCACGTCTCCTCACCACTCAGTTTGTAATATGGTTTCAATCTTTGTATTGAACATAAACTTTCAAAATTATATAATGCAAGCCACTTTTTAGCCAATATTTATCATGACTTTCAGAATCAATTATTTCAATTGTTTATGAACTCAATAAAATTAGGTAATATCCATCCACATTCGTAACCGTCACACCCAAAAGTTTATATTCAATGAAATAAATCAGCTCAGACAATGTTATTCATTTGAAGACCTCTTTCTTATGTATTAATGATATAACATCTCAATTCATCGTCATGTAGTATGAATCAGCATATTTAAATAAAATATTCATCATTATATTGATATTTTCAATTATCGTCTATTTTTATCTTGAACGGAGTTGGCAGATAATTATTGGCGCCTCAGCGACTTACTATGATTTGTGCATGTGATACCTGAATAGATAAACATTATATGTGATTTTGAGTTTTGCATACTTATGTATATCAGTAATTTAAAGAAAGATTGTGGAACATTGAACGACAGAGGAAATTATATGAAAACATTAAACAATTATGGAAATTAATTTCATAATGTTATTTGACTAAGGTGTTTGTCCATAGTCAGGATTCACTAATAGAAGGTTAGGTCACGGTTTATGTAAGAGACTAGCTGACCCGGGCCCGCTCCGCTGCGCCTTCTTTTACTTTATATAGAACAGAATACAGAATAGTGAATACCATGCTACGATAATAGTAACAACCCTATTCTGAATAACAATTCCCTGCCAGTTTATTCCCTACGCTGAATAACAATTTACTGGGATTTTTTTCTAATCCCTTTTCCTTTATTCTAAACAAACTTCGAAAAAGGGAAATCTCACCCAGGGAAAAAAGTAGCTATTCTAAATCGATATAAAAGGGAGAATGAGGCGATAAAACTTGGGAATAATTCACCCAAACAACCGAAAGGGAGTTGGGATAAAAAATTATGAATTTTATTGTTTTTAAAAAGATGGTACCACTTCATATTACTTACGAACAATTTAAAATGTATGGAAATACATCATCAAAATCAAGTAAAAATTTTGTTAGGTTCTCCCGGTCTAAATATGTCATGTACCCACCATAGAAATTTTTCTCAAGTGTTTCAATTTTATTGGCACTTGATTCCGAGCCGGATACTAAAAGGAAGTCCTTTATCGTTGAGCTTAAAGTAGAATCGGATGACACTCCATGATGTGCAAGAAGTCTTCTGCTTTTTTTCTTAATGGAATGTTTGTGGGCAATTATTCAAAGATACTTGGCGCCACATTTGGCAGCATTTACTCAACAGGAGTAGGAATTATCCATAGGTCGCTTTTCGGCAGCATTATGTCCAGCAGCCGTCCCAACCGGTCGCCGCCCGGAAATGTCGATTAGATCTTCGAGTTCTAGCTCTATAAAAGTAGTCCTTCAGATAAATCGGGTCATCAAACAGACCACCACAGCATTTATGGCGACGAAGGAGAAGCAAACCTCTATATTACGATTCAACCTCGTTAACTCCTTTTGGCAAGGCCAAACGCCAACATGCAGAATGTGTGCCCGCATGCAGAGAGGGACAACACGATACAATCTATTTGTCTGTCGACCAGACCACTCCGGAAGCATCTAATTTAGCCAACGATTGTTTGGATGAAGACGGAAAGTTGTGATCACAACACAGAAATATGATGCCAAGCTGTAAAATAAACATTACAAAAGCAAAATTAAATATGTTTTAAACTTTGTTAGCAACCGTTATAACAGCAAAACAGCTGTTTTCGAAAATTCGAAATTCCCTCTCCCATATTTTTCTCTCCCCATTTTATCAGAATAGGAGGATTATATTCGAGGGAGAAATTTATTCCCTGTGAGTTTATTCCCAGGGAGTTTTTAGAATTGGGCTGTAAATGTATATCGCTTGACTAACAGCATAGCAATGTTTTGGGAAAAGTGTAGACCCCCAGAAAATTGGTCCCGAAAGTGAGTATCAATTTCGTGCTCTACTCCCCAATACCTTTCATTTGAGCCCCACATTGACATGGTTGGTAAAAATGCCTGATTTAAGGGAGTTTTGGAGTTTGGGGATGGTTCCCCACACTCTACTCTACTACTTTCAAATATCATTTATTTGAACCCCATATTGCCATTGGACTCAAAATTCGATTTTCCATTAGTTTTCTCTAATACCTTTCATTAAAACTCCTTAAAGCAAAAGTCAGCAAATATGTCCGATTTGGGATATGGGCCCTAAAAAATATCAATATCGAGCTTCACTGTCTTGAAGACCCAAATTGTCTTGGTGTGCAAATACGACCTATTTGGGGGTTGTTATGGTGGTGGGACGTCCCCTAGACAGTTGGTCCATATTGTTGATATCAGATTTGTGGTCTACTCCCAAATACCTTTCATTCGGGCCCCATATTTCCATAGTTGGAAAACATGAGCAGTTTGGGAGGTGTTTTGGAAAATGAGGCAGCTGTTCAATGACTTGGCCCCGTTCTACTCTAAAAAAAACCTCTTTTTACAGCCCTATTTTGGAATGGTTAGGAAATACGTGCTATAATGGTGGTGTTATGGGGGTGGGGTGGCCCCATAGACTCTTTTTCACGAATACTGATTTCAAATTCTTGCTTTACTCCCAATGACCTTTTATTTGAGCCCCATATTGCTATGGTCGTAAATTTGTCCACTTTGGTGGGTTTTTTTGGGAGGGGCGGCCCCCCAAACTCTTAGCCCCACATTTGAATATCAGATTCATATTCTACGCTCAAATACCTTTTATTTTAGCCCTATTTTGCCATGGTTTTGGGGGTGTTTTGGGGAAGAAGTGAACCTCCAGAGACTTGGTCCCACATTTGGATATCAGATTCGTATTCTACTCGCAAATACCTTTTATTTGAGTCCCATATTGCCATGGTCGGTAAATATGTCCGATTTGGGGGTGTTTTGGGAGTTGGGGTGGTCCCCCGATCACTTGATCCGACAATAGAATATTAGATAAGTTTACTTATCCTAAATAACTTTCATTTTAGTCCCATATTGTCGTGGTTGGTCTAAATATATGTTTGGTAGGTTATAGGGTGGTGCGGTCCCCCTAGATACCCCATCCGAAATTTGGATTCCACATTTTTAATTTTAGGGTGCTATATGAGAGCTCACAAAATTTCGCTTAAATCACACCACCCATCTCAGAGATCTGGCGTTTATGAAAATTAGGGTAAGGGGGAGGGTCCGCTCCCCCTTCAGATATCAAAAAATGTAGTATCCTATTTTCACCACGAGATCATTATGCAATATCTGCGAAATTTAATGAAATTCGGTTCAGGCGTTTTTGAGTCTATAAGGAACACACAATCTAACAAACAAACACAAATTGATTTTTATATATAGGACTAGCTGAGCCGGGCCCGCGCTGCTGCGCCCTATTATGCTATGTTGGAGAGAAGTACTCTAAATTTGAACATTTCTGCGTAATTGTAGTTGAAAATGTATTTCAATTTTCCTATGGATTTTTCTACACTCAAGTACCTCTTATTTAAATCCTACATTGCAATGGTCAGTAAAAGTCCTTTTTGGGGTGTGGTGGACCCCCTAGAGACTTGGTCCCTAAAGGTGAAAGTCAATTTCGTGCTCTATTCCCAAAGACCTTTCATTTAAGATTCATATTGCCATGGTCGGTAAATATGTCCGATTTGAGGGGTTTTATAGTGGTGGGGTGACCTACGAAACTCTTAGTTCGGCAATTGGATATCAGATTCGTTTTCTACTCTCAAATAATTTTAATTTCAGTCCCATATTGTAGTGGGTCTCAAATTAAATTAAACCCAAAACCCGGCAAACGGATTTATAGACCGTTTGCCGGGTTTTTGGGTTGGGCGGCTCTCCTAGGCATCCCACCCCAGAATTTGATACCAAATTTTTTGCTTTTAGATCTTTTCTATATTCCTACATTTTATTTTTCTTTATGCAAAGGACCGATAGGTTGTCTTAACAAAGATACCTGCTGATGATTAATTTTTACCACCCTGCCCCCTCTCTGTTCACGTTGGCATGTTTTTAATTGGATCAACTAAATCCAATTGAATCAAACAATTTCAGTTGAAGACTGCCACTCGCTTAGAGTGGATCATATGGTATGGTGGTTGTCTATGAATAGTCATTCATAGACAACCACCATACCATAAGACTACCTATTAAATAGTCATAATTTAGTCTTTTTTTATACCCACCACCGAAGGATGGGGGTATATTCATTTTGCCATTCCATTTGCAACATATCGAAATATCCATTTCCGACCCTATAAAGTATATTTATTCTTGATCAGCGTAAAAATCTAAGACGATCTGGACATATCTGTCCGTCGATCTGTTGAAATCACGCAACAGTCTTTAAAAATAAAGATATTGAGCTGAAACTTTGCACAGATTCTTTTTTTTTTTGTCCATAGCAGGTCAAGTTCGAAGATGGGCTATATCGGACTATATCTTGATATAGCCCCCATATAGACCGATCCTCCGCTTTAGGGTCTTAGGCCCATAAAAGCCACATTTATTATCCGATTTTGCTGAAATTTGGGACTGTGAGTTGCGTTAGGCCCTTCGACTTCCTTCGTTAATTTGGCCTAGATCGGTTCAGATTTGGTTATAGATGCCATATAGACCGATCCGCCGATTTAGGGTCTTAGGCCCATAAAAGCCACATTTATTAGCCGCTTTTGCTGAAATGTGGGACAGTGAGTTGCGTTAGGCTCTTCGACATTCTTCTTTAATTTGGATCAGATCAGCTCGGATTTGGATAAAGCTGCTATATAGACCGATCTCTCCAGTTAAGGTCTTACGCCGATAAAAGGCGCACTTATTGTCCGACTTCGACAAAATTTGGGACAGTGGGTTGTGTTAGGCCCTTCGACATCCTTCTTCAATTTGGCCCAGATCAGTTCAGATTTGAATATAGCTGCAATAGAGACCGATCTCTCGATTTAAGGTTTTGGGCCCATAAAATGCCTATTTATTGTCCGATTTCGCCGAAATTTCAGACAGTGCGTTGTGTTAGGCTCTCCATCGTTTTTATGCAACTTGGCCCAGATCGGTCCAGATTTGGATATAGCTGCCATATAGACCGATATCTCGATTTGAAGTCTTGGCCCCATAGAAGGCGCATTTATTACCTGATTTCACTGAAATCTGACACAGTGACTTATGTTAGGCTTTTCGACATCTGCGTCGTATACGGTTCAGATCGGTTTATTTTTAGATATAGCTACTGAAAAGACCAATATTTACACACATACACAATAGAGCAATGACTTGTACTTTTTAGTATTTGGTCCAAATCGGAACATAATTCGATATAGCTGCTATGGGGCAGGTATGCATTTCTCACTGGATTTTGACGAAAGATGGTTTACATATATACCCGAGGTGGTGGGTATCCAAAGTGCGACCCGGCTGAACTTAACGCCTTTTTACTTGTTTTTAGGTCATTTGTTTTGGTATTTAGAGCGCACAACCACCCGATTACTGACTTAGGTGTATGTCCATAGTGGCATGGGTCGGATTAATACCCGCACCCTTTTTTAACCTAACCATACCTAACATAGGAGACTCAAAACTTTCAAGACCCCATAAGTCCTTCCCGGGTGCAACTACCACCGAGGGGGTTATTTGGCTCCTAGTGGGTCCACATGCCTTTACTTAAAAAACGGACAGCTGATTATTGTGCCCGGGTCAAACCACATCTACTTACCAAATTTTAACGAAATCGGAGGTGCGCCCTATAAAGTGCATTTTAGCCGCCGTATAGACCAATTTTTTGTTTGAACTCGATTTTGTAGACCTTGGGGGTGGATATCAAAAGATCGGTCCGGCTTATCTCAATACTATGTTTTTTTTTGCAAAATTTTCTCAATGCCTAGACCTACGGCTAAATGATCAGACGACAGTTTTGGTCCTGTCTGCAGAAATAATGGCTTCCTGGCTCAAGGAATCCAATTCTTTGGCCTCTATTATCCTGATACACATGTTGTAAATTTCTACACTGTTCTTAACTTGTTATACCCACCACCGAAGGATGGGGGTATATTCATTTTGTCATTCCGTTTGCAACACATCGAAATATCCATTTCCGACCCTATAAAGTATATATATTCTTGATCAGCGTAAAAATCTAAGACGATCTAGCCATGTCCGTCCGTCTGTCCGTCTGTCTGTTGAAATCACGCTACAGTCTTTAAAAATAAAGATATTGAGCTGAAATTTTGCACAGATTCTTTTTTTGTCCATAAGCAGGTTAAGTTCGAAGATGGGCTATATCGGACTATATCTTGATATAGCCCCCATATAGACCGATCCGCCGATTTAGGGTCTTAGGCCCATAAAAGCCACATTTATTATCCGATTTTGTTGAAATTTGGGACAGTGAGTTGCGTTAGGCCCTTCGACATCCTTTGTCAATTTGGCTCAGATCGGTCCAGATTTAGATATAGCTGCCATATAGACCGATCCTCCGATTTAGAGTCTAAGGCCCATAAAAGCCACATTTATGGTCCGATTTCGCTGAAATTTGGGACAGTGAGTTGTGTTAGGCCCTTTGACATGTTTCTTTAAGTTGGTTCAGATCGGATCAGATTTGGATATAGCTGCCATATAGACCGATCCTCAGGTTTAGGGTCTTAGGCCCACAAAAGCCACATTTATTATCCGATTTTGATGAAATTCGGGGCAGTGAATTGTGTAAGGCCCATCGACATCCTTCGTTAATTTGGCTCAGATCGGTCTAGATTTGGATATAGCTGCCATATAGATCGATCCTCCGATTTATGGTGTAAGGCCCATAATAGCCACATTCATTATCCGATTTTGCTGAAATTTGGGACAGTGAGATGTGTTAGGCCCTTTGACATATTTCTTCAATTCGGTCCAGATCGGTTAAAATTTGGATATAGCTGCCATATAGACCGATTTCTTGATTTATGGTTTTGGGCCCATAAAATGCTCATTTATTGCCCGATGTCCCCGAAATTTGGAACAGTGAGTTAAGTTAAACCCCTTGACATACTTCTGCAATATCGCACAGATCGGTCCAGATTTGGATATAGCTGCCATATAGACCGATATCTAGGTTTTGGGTTTTGGGGCCATAAAAGACGCATTTATTGTCCGATGTCGCTGAAATTTGAGACAGTGAGTTTGGTTAGGCTCTTCGACGTCCTTCTTCATATACACCGATCTCTGGATTTAAGGTTTAGGGCCCATAAAAGTGGCATTTATTGTCCGAATTCGCCGAAATTTGGAACAGTGCTTAGTGTTAGGCTCTTCGACATGTTTATGCAACTTGGCCCAAATCGGTCCAGATTTGGATATAGCTGCCATGTAGACCGATATCTCGATTTAAAGTCTTGGCCCCACAAACGGCGCATTTATAATCCGATTTCACTGAAATTTGACACAGTGACTTATGTTCGGCTTTTCGACATCCGTGTCGTATATAGTTCAGATCGGTATGAGGTATATGAGTATAAGGTATGAAATTTTCACCGAATTTTGATGAAAGGTGGTTTACATATATACCCGAGGTGGTGGGTATCCAAAGTTCGGCCCGGCCGAACTTAACGCCTTTTTACTTGTTTTCGCTATTCATGCTGTATCTTTACATGAACGCAAATTCATGTATACATTATTTATCATACAAAATTCCATATCATGATACTAAACAAATAGCCAAGCTCCAGCAAACAGTAGTTCCGTACCACATAAAACATTTTTGGGCGAAAGTTTCTTATTCAGCTGCATGCAGCCAGCAATTGCTGCTCGTTTTAACTTTGCCCATCAATTCAACCCCAACTATATTTTCTTCTGAACATCCATCATGTACACCTGCTGCCCATTCAAATACGTTGAAATTTTCTAAATATTCTTTGCAGTAGCCAGGCCAAGGTAAATTTTGGTCTAAAGTTATATGGGAAATCAGACAGGCAGGCAGGCAGGTTGGTACATTTGTAGCGATGCCTTAATGTGGGTTAATTGGAAGACATGAAATAGATTAAATGTTCAAAGTAAAAGTGTTAAAAAGTATTTAATTGGCTTATAAAGTGTACAACGTGCTCATGTCAAACAAACTTAATAAACGCTTAATTTTGTAGCCAAATACTCGTAATACCCAGTTCAGTTTTCATCTCTCTTTTCATTTGCCACAGGAAAACGATTTAATTACGGACGCATTTTGTTTGGCTCAGTACACGATGCTATGGCCTTCAAATTTCATCTGCCATAAAGTGCAGAGAAACTTTTTCAAATATTAAGGCAGTGAAAATTTCTCTGTAAACGTTGCTTATCGTTCATCAAATACCGACAATGGGCAAATGCAAGTACAGTTGTAGAAATGCTTTGAATTCTCTTTAATGGTAATTTCTGAGGAAATCTTTATTGAATGCAATTTCTTGTGGAAATAAAATCAAAGGATTAAAGTGTTTGGGTTAATAAGATTTCACTGAACTGGTTGTTTTTTTTGGCAACTTGAGATTTTATAGGAATGTTTAATTAAAAATAAATTTGGTGTAACTGCTACTTCCAGCACTGCTATGGAGGAAGTTTCAAAGGAAATTTCCACACCAACCAATTTTAGATGAAATTATAACAAATGTCGAAACGAAAAGCTGATGTCGTGTTTTACGAATATCAAATGTCGAGATGTAGAAAAATTTGGATCCCAGGCAATAAGGATATAGAGAGGAATGAAAGGATCGCAAAATCGACTGTTAATAGACCTCTGACAAAAAATCCTTCAGTATCAGATATCAACAGTTTCTTTAGACCCATCTTTCAAATAAAGCGCAATGGCATCTGACTGGTACAAGACTCTTAATACTACTAAGGGCTGCACTTAAAAAGTCGAGAAAAGACGAAATTGTTGCTTTCCGTTTAAGGCTGGGTTATTGCAAACTCATCCATGATCACATAATATTATAATTTGTTTATGCAATATCTGTATGTCTGTCCGATGCTATGGCCCGTCTGTTGTAATCACGCTATAGCCTTCAAAAATGGGATATTGAATCTAAGCTTGATTCGTATTTTGTGTATACGCAGGTTAAGTTCTTGAAAGACCAAAATTGGATAATATTTAGATATAGCTGCCATATATAGACCGCCGTTCGGATTTAAGGGCGCGTTTATCACCCGATCTTGTTGAAATATAGAATAATGACATCCTGTCAAGATCCGCAACGAGTTTGGTCCTTATCGAACTACGATATACGAACTGAGATATAGCAGTCATACAGACCGATCTGCAAATTAAGGGTCTTAAACCCAAAAAAAACCCCATTTGTTACCAAATTTCGCTTAAATTTGAAGCAGTAAGTTGTACTGGGCCTGCCATTGTCCAAACTGAACATTCTCCAGAACTGAGAAGATCGGTCGATAAATGCGCTTACATATATGGAAGGTATATTTAAATCTTAACCGATTGCTAACATATTAAGCAATGATGTCAGGAGTCATAAGAGAAGCCCTCTTGCAAAATTTCGGTAGACAAATGACGTAATTATTACAATATTAGTCCAATTCGGACGAATATACATATGAAAGCTATATCCGATTTGAACCGATTTCTTCCTATATTGAAATAGGCTTCGTCTTTAGGCCAAAAAAAACTACCTTTGTTATATTTTTGGATGAAAATTGCGACCAGTACTTTATACACAAATTAAAATGGACAGATAGACAGACGGACATAACTAAATCGAATAAAGGAAGTGATTCTAGTCGATCAGTATACTTATCCATGGATCTAATTTTCTTGCTTCTGGGTGTTACAAACAAATACACTTAGTTATAATACCTGAAGTCGAGTATCTTACGACTGTCCTCAACCTGTCTTTGAACACTCTTATAGTACCCGATGTCTGGAAGATGGGCAAAGTGACCCCGCTACTGAAGCCTGTTAAGGATCCGAGTAAGGGGGAGTCGTACAGACCAATCTCCCTTCTCTCACCAGTAGCCAAGACGCTTGGGGGACTACTCCTCCCGAGCCTCGTTCGAAGACTGCATCGCACAACAACTAGTAAGGCCATGTGATAGGACGGTCCTCGTGGCACTGGGCCTATCGAAGGCATTCGACACTGTCCGCCATGCCAACTCTTTAAGGGCATCGCTAATACGTCCCTCCAGCCAGGCCTGAAACGCTGGGTTTCGAATTATGTGGCGGGGTGTTATCTCCGGCACTGTAAACCTCTACCCATTCTCCATTCCACCCCCTCCAGACATCATAGAGATCGTAACATATGCGGACGATTGTACGATTATGGCAGCCCCCAGCACCCATTGATGGCATCTGCGATAGGTTGAACATCTACCTCAACGAACTTTCCTCTTATTTCGCAGCAAGAAATTTTAAGATATATGCCACCACATTGTTCACCACATACACCCATGAGGTGCGTAGGGAGCTGAAAATGATGGCCGATGGAGTTACAATACCGACCATCAAGTGTCCCAAAATACTTGGGGTCACCTTTGAAAGCTCGTACAAATTCACCTCACGTGCCACAGCAATCCACCTATCCACCATTCCACCCCCTCCAGACATCATAGAGATCGTATCATATGCGGACGATTGTACGATCATGGCATCAGGCCCCCCACCCATTGATGAAATCTGCGATAGGTTGAATCTCTACCTCAACGAACTTGCCTCTCACTTCGCTTCAAGAAATTTGAAGATATATGCCACCAAATCTTCAGCCACATGGTTCACTACATACACGCATGAGGTGCCTAGGGAGCAGAATGTGATGGTAGATGGAGTGACAATTCCAACCATCAAGTATCCCAAAATACTTGGTGTCACATTTGACAGCTCGTACGAGTTCTCCTCACATGCCACAGCAGTTTGCGATAAAGTCAAAAGTAGAAACAAGGTCCTCAAGTCTTTTGCCGGCAGCACTTGGGGTGATGCCAACTTTGTTGACAACTTACAAAGTAATTGGCAGTTCTGTGATAAGTTATGCAGCTCCAGTGTTGCCTCGTCAGCTCTGTGACACGAAATATACAGAATAATATACAGATCTGTCAGAATGCCGCCCTTCGAACTGGGATGGGCTGTCTCTTCAGTTCTTATGTGGACCACCTCCATCAGCAGACAAAGATCCTACCCGCGCAAAGACATAACTATTGGGTTGCCCAAAAAGTAATTGCGGATTTTTCATATAGTCGGCGTTGACAAATTTTTTCACAGCTTGTGACTCTGTAATTGCATTCTTTCTTCTGTCAGTTATCAGCTGTTACTTTTAGCCTGCTTTAGAAAAAAAGGGTAAAAAAAGTATATTTGATTAAAGTTCATTCTAAGTTTTATTAAAAATGCATTTACTTTCTTTTACTTTTTGGGCAACCCATTACTAAGCAATACCTTCTGGGCTGAGATCATACAAATCATTATCTTGTGCATAGGTATTCACCGCCCAGAAGCCTTAAGGTATATCTGATCTAGAGCGTGAGCATGATCTAGAGCGTGAGGTCCAGCGCTAAAAGAGAGAGCACCTATAGATCAAGCGGCGTATCAAGCGGGCCTAGACAACATTCATGCAGTCACGGTAGCATATGCGGTGAATAGCTACCGGGTGATATGGTCCTTGGAGAACGACTGTCTCCCATTGCACCTGAAAAATTGCAAAACAGAGTAGTTCTGGCTCAATTACGATCCGGCAGAAGAAGCCTCCTCAATTCCTACAGAGCAAGGTTTGATGCCAACGTGCAGGATGAATGTCCCGATTGTGACTAGGGACCACACGACACATGTCACCTGTTTAACTGCCCAGCCAGACCCACCCGTCTCAGACCCAGATCACAAGTTACTTAATGACATTTTTTTAATTACGTAGTATCTTCCTTGGAGCCTCAAATAATTTTCTCTATTAAAAACACGTTTAAATTAAAACAAACATTTTAAATTCACGACAAAATTTTAAGTAGCAAGCTAAACAAATTGTTTGCCGCGATGACAAGATTGCTTCATCTGGTATTGAATTAATACCAAATGGTATTTAAATTGTTTGCCAGTATGGTGAATGAAGTATTACCAGCAGGTATGTTTCGATGAGTTTTCTTACTAATTCAGATGCAGATGAGAAAACAGTGGTAGGGCGATCGATTCCTCCTCAGACCCCTCCCTCTTCTGCTATCGAAGTACCTGCTGAGTTGACCTTTTTATCCCTTGTGAACAATTTGAAATTATTGGCTAATGGTCCTACAAAGGCATAAATTTTCTACTAGTATTTGTATTTTTGAATATCTCCCATATAATATTGTATTACTGTTGGAAACATTTGGCCCATATTATCTCGCAATAGCGAACAGAATTTATAGCAAATGCTTGGCCGATCTCTTTTTCGAAAGGGCATGGTCCAGCAAAATCTATAGCTTAGAACAAACTGGAAGGGCGACCTCATTTAATTTCTTGATCCCTTAGGGTCACAATTTTATTCCAATTTAGCACCACGTATTCTGTTATGGCTTCCAACATTCATTGCAAGTTTTGTCAGAAACGGTCCATAGCCTGCATACAAGACCTCGACACTGTATGCAATACAGCATACGAGTAGTGATTGGTATGAAAATTAAAATAAACTTTCCTTGAAACTTAAATGTCGATAAAGTTTGCCATGAAAACTGAATTTCATTGAACTTTTGTACAGGCAATATTTCGTAGAAACACAATTTTAATGTAGTCTTAAAATTATCGATTAAAATTACTATGATAAATTCCTTGAAAATTAAATGTCCCCAAAATTGTTTAAGAATCTTTAGTTTAAACAAAATTTTCGAATAAACACAAATCTTTATATAGTCAACTGAGTTTTGATATAAAGATTTGTATATCTGTACACAATTCACTAGTGGTTTGTCTTTCCATTTCCTTTAAAATATTGCAGTCTATTTCTACAGTGCATTTTGAATGATAAAACCTGTTTAGACAACTATGATGAAGGTCATTCGTCTGTGCTGTGTTAGTATTAAAACTTAGGAACTTTACAGATTTAACAAACAAAAACTTATGGTCTGTGCTGTATACATGAATGGCAATTTTCCAAAAATAAAACAAGAATGTTTAGCAAGTACTTTTACCACAAGTACTACATTGTATTGACATTTGCCATGCCATTCAGGGACTAACTTTTACTTGAAACGCAAGTAAAAGTTTTTGCAGTCAGTACCGGAAATGTAAGCAAATATTTGGCAATCACAGATTACAGTGGCAAAAACGAAAAATATTTCAACGTTGATAATTTTTGTACTCACCACCATATATGGATGTGGATTAGGTTCATTTTGTCATGCCTTTTACAACACAAAGGCAAATTTTGCGTATGAACATTCCATAAAGACACATGGACAAGTGTGAGTGACATATAAGTGAGTGATGTCCGATTCAAGTTTAAGCTCCATGGTAAGGGGCCTCCTTTTTTTAGCCGTGTCGGAACGGCGTGCCGCAGTGTGAAACCTATTTGCAGATAAGTTTTTACATGGCATGGTAGTCAAAAATGTAGTCGCCGAAAATTTGTATACCCTCCATCATGGAATGGGGGTAATTTCGTCATTCTGTTTGTAACTCCTCGAAATATTCGTCCAAGACCCCATAAAGTATATATATTTTTGATCCACATGACTTTTATATCGATCTAACCATGTCCGTCCGTCTGTCTGTCGAAAGCGGGCAAACTTTCGAAGGATTAAAGCTAGCCGCTTGAAATTTTGCACAAATACTTTTTGTTGTAGTAGGTCGGTTGGGATTGTAAATGGGCTATATCGGTCCATGTTTTGATATAGCTGCCATATAAATCGATCTTGGGTCTTGACTTCATGAGCCTCTAGAGGGCGCAATTCTCACCTGATTTGACTGAAATTTTGCTCGTGGTGTTTTGGTATCACTTCCAATAACTGTGCTAAAAATGGTCCAAATCGGTGCATAACCTGATATAGAAGTCATATAAACCGATCTGGGGTCTTGACTTCTTCAGCTTACAACCGATTTGGCTGTAATTTTGCTCCACCACTACCGTGGTAGAGGGTATTATAACTTAGTGCATTTGTTTGTAACACCCAAAAGAAATAGAGATAGGCCCATTGATAAGTACACCGATAAACTCAAAATCACTTTCTGTTTCGCTTTAGCTATGTCCGTCTGTCTGTCTGTCCGTCTGTCCAGGTTAATTTGTGTACAAAGTACAGGTCGCAGTTTTCATCCGATCGTCTTAAAATTTGGTATAGGCATGTTTTTCGGCCTAGAGATGAAGCCTATTAAAATTGGAAAAAATCGGTTCAAATTTGAATATAGCTCCCATATATATGTTCGTCCGATTTTAAGAAATTATGCAATAAAGTGATAATTTGTTAACCGATTCTCTCGAAATTTGGCAGGAAGGATTTTCTTACAACTCTCGATATTACTGGTGAATTTCATAGAAATCGGATCAGATTTAGATATAGCTGTCATATATGTATATCGTCCGATTATCACTTCTATGGTCAATGCAAGCGCATTTATTGACCAATCTTCCCAAAACTTTATACAATGCCTTCCCTGATGACTAGCACAATATCTAAGTAGCTTGCTCGAAATCGGTTCAGATTTCGATGTAGCTCCCATATATATCTTTGTCAGATTTGGACCAAAATTTCAATGAAGTGCTCATTTGTTAACCCATTCTGTCAAAATTTGACAGGAAGGATTTTGTTATGACTTTTAATATTTCTGATGAATTTCATAGAAATCGGTCCAGATTTAGATATAGCTGCCATATATGTATATCGCCCGAATTCCACTCCTAGATCCACTGCAAGCACATTGACCAATCTTGCCAAAATTTTGCACAACGCTCTCCTCGACTACTACCACAATATGTGAATAGTTTGCTCGAAATCGGTTCGGATTAGGATGTTGCTCCCATATTCTATATACGTTCGTCAGATTTTGGGCAATTTCCAAAAAAATATTGTCATTTGTCAACCGTAGTTGTTACAGTTTGAACATATTTGCTCGAAATTTGATACGGATTGTTTAATAACCCATCAAAATTGGTTCAGAATCAGATGTAGCTCCCACTTTGTACTTATAGGGTAGGTGTAGGGTATTATAAAGTTGGCGCCGCCCGACATTTGCCTTTCCTTACTGGTTTGTTTTTAAGTTTGGTATGTTTGTCTATTTGTTGCTTCCCATGGCTAGTCATTGTCTGTCGAACACTTTCGATTTGTTTGCTCTTCGTTGCTGTGGTGGCTTGCATTTGTTCACTGAACTTTTAGTCAGGGTTCTATGTAAAGCATTTCGATTATGTATTTCAAGGCTGGTAGCAGTATAACATTTTGGTGCAACTGCACTGACTTAGCATTGGAATTTGAATGGTCTCCAAATCTGTCTATTTTTACCACTAGTCGTCCATATAACTGCCTTGCTGCACAAACAAATGACTTATGTCTTTATAAGCTAAGACTAGAGAGAGCATAAAAATCATCCGTATTGTTTGTGATTATCATCAAATAAATTTGTGTGTTTTTACCGTAACATTGTGCAGGAAAAAAACGGATTCCAATTAATAATGACTTTAATAAGAAAAAACTCCAACAGCATCATTACTTTAAAATGGAATTACGCCTTCAGGCCAAGAAATGGACTTCTCAAATTTTATGTCAGAAGTGCGTTCTACATTTACTGCTATGGTCCAGTGAAAGAGAAAATACCTATAATTTTGTAACAGTCTTGATTTGGCAAGAACTAAAGGCACATTTAAAATAAGTACTTTATTAAATTTATTGACCATGGGTGCGTATGTTTAGTTATTATTCGTCAATAATGCCCACACACACTATACACCATACGTCACCTTGGTCACTCAGGTTCCTTGTCAAAATACATCGCAAATAATTATTTGCAAATTAAATCGCCAAATCATGCGAGTCATGAGTCATAGATGTTATGACTCTTATTTTTTCACTGTGCCATAACCGTAGACATACCCCGCATTTTTGGCATACAATATGAGGAACCTATGGCTTCCGGGCGAATCAAAGTACTACTGATAAGCAACATTGATAAAGTCCGATATAGGTTTTTTTCATATTTTAAAATTTTTTCACATCAGGTATACTAAAGGCACACCTTCATAGTGAAATGCGTTCGAAAAACAAAAATAAAAGGTTTTTTTTTATGTCGAAAATCTAGATACAAATTTTAATTTATGGCCCTGAGTTGTATCTCAAAAACAAAATCAGTTGCCAGATATGCAAATTGCGCTTCAAATTGAAATAGAAACAAAAACAAAAGTCAAATGAAACAAATGTCGTGTTGGCCAATGTAAAGGGTGATTTTTTTGAGGTTAGGATTTTCATGCATTAGTATTTGACAGATCACGTGGGATTTCAGACATGGTGTCAAAGAGAAAGATGCTCAGTATGCTTTGACATTTCATCATGAATAGACTTACTAACGAGCAACGCTTGCAAATCATTGAATTTTATTACCAAAATCAGTGTTCGGTTCGAAATGTGTTCATTCACCGTAACGTTGCGTCCAACAGCATCTTTGAAAAAATACGGTCCAATGATTCCACCAGCGTACAAACCACACTAAACAGTGCATTTTTCGGGATGCATGGGCAGTTCTTGAACGGCTTCTGGTTGCTCTTCACTCCAAATGCGGCAATTTTGCTTATTTACGTAGCCATTCAACCAGAAATGAGCCTCATCGCTGAACAAAATTTGTCAAAATTTGAACACATTTCGAACCGAACACTGATTTTGGTAATAAAATTCAATGATTTGCAAGCGTTGCTCGTTAGTAAGTCTATTCATGATGAAATGTCAAAGCATACTGAGCATCTTTCTCTTTGACACCATGTCTGAAATCCCACGTGATCTGTCAAATACTAATGCATGAAAATCCTAACCTCAAAAAAATCACCCTTTACTTTCATACGGAGTTTGAATTTTACCCACAGTTTTTTTCGTTTGCATGGTCTTCGTGCATCATGATACAGGAGTGTTATCACCCTATGAGACTTAAGTGCAAATTTTTTGGCCTAAAACAACCATTGATGGTGCTACAGCCACCGTAATTACCAGAGATCTGAACCTCTATAAAAATACACAGAAAAAAATAACTCTTAGCAAAAACCAACTACCAAAATTGTATTTGAAATTTTAAATTCTCAACAAATTTTAGCCTTGAATCGAAGACATTATTTGTTGAAGTACATATGTAAGTCTCTACAAGAGACTAGACAGACAAAATTATTGAAATTTTGAGGACTTTCAACAAACTACCGTACTACCATGTAGAGCACAAAACTCCCATGCCATTCATGACTTGCAAACACAGAGTCGAGTTCCCCGGTCGGTCAAAACAAATTTACCTACCAAAACCTACCAAACGTATATTTACACCAATCACGACAACGTGGGACTCAAATGAAAGGTGTTTAAGATTAGAAAACGTATATGATATCCAATTGTTGGACCAAATGTTTAGGGGACCACCCCAATCCCTAAAAAACAACTAAATCGGACATATTTACCGACCATGGCAATATGGAACTCAAATGAAAGGTATTTGCGAGTAAAATACGAATCTGACATTTAAATTTTGGACAAAGCTTCTGGGGATCCACCCCTTCCGTGGTGGTAGTCATCGAGGAAAGCGTTGTGCACAATTTTGGGAAGATTGGTAAATAAATGCTCTGCAGTGGCTTTAGAAGTGAAAATTGGGTGATATACATAAATGGCAGCTGTATCTAAATCTGAACCATTTTCTATGAAATTTACCAGCAATATTAAGGGTCATAAGAAAATCCTTTCTGCCAAATTTCGAGAGAATCGGTTAAAAATTTAGCACCTTGCAATACTTTTCAAAATGGGACGAACATATATATGGGAGCTATATCTGAATCTGAACCGATTTCGACCGAAATTTATAGATATTGTATATCAAAGCCGACCCGATTTCGACTAAACTTTATTGATATTGTTATAGTTGTCGAGGAAAGCGTCTTACAAAGTTTTGGCAAGTTTGGTCATTAAATGCGCTTGCAGTGGCTCTACAAGTGAAAATCGGGCGATATACATATATGACAGCTATATCTAAATCTGGGCGGATTTCTATGAAATTCAACAGCAATATGGAGAGTCATAAGGAAATCCTTCCTGTCAACTTTGGAGCGAATTTGTTAACAAATGAGCACTTTCATGCAATATTTCTCAAAATCGGACAAACATATATATGGGAGCTATATCTAAATCTGAACCGATTTGAAGCAAACTTCCCAAATATACGTTTCACAAAGTTTTGGCAAGATTGGTCAATAAATGCGCTTGCAGTGACTCTAGAAGTGAAAATCGGGCGATATATATATAGGAGAGCTATATCTAAATCTGAACCGATTTCTATGATTTTCACTAGTAATGTCGAGAGTAATGAGAAAGTTCTTCGTTCCAAATTTCAAGGGAATCGATTAACAAATGACCATTTTATTGCAATATTACTGCAAATCGGACGAACATATATATGGGAGCTATATTCAAATCTGAACCAATTTTTTCCAATTTCAACAGGCTTCGTCTCTAAGCCGAAAAACATGCCCATACTAATTTTGAAGACGATCGGATGCAAATTACGACTAGTTTGCACACAAATTAAGATGGACAGACAGACACACGGACAGACAGACATAGTTAAATCCATTCAGAAAGTAATACTAAGTCGATTGGTATACTTATCAATCAATCTATCTCTGTACCATAGTAGTGGTGGTGGGCCTGGGCCAAATTTTATCTTGCGAGAATATCCCTGGATTACCTTGTCCAACTGCAACCAATTGGCTTAAATTTTGCTTCTATTTAAAATAGAAAGCAGCATAAAAGCCTTCGAAGAAAGTCAAGGCATATGTGGTGTGCTTAAATGCATTGTGCCGACTGCGGAGATCGCGATTTCGAAGCTGACCAATGCTTCATCATCAGTCCGATAAGCCCCAAAAGATTACATGCTTCCACACCTACTGACTAATTGGTGAGCTGTGCAATGGTAGAAGTATGCCTTTTTGAGAAGAACATTGGTTCATATCAGGGTACCTTTCTCCAAGCGCAGTACTATGGTTGGTGGTCGATCGACATAAGCCAAGGATTTCAAATAACTCAATAAAAAGAAATTAAAATCTGGAGAGCGTGACGGAGATTTTTGATCGTCTCTGAGAGAGATGAGGTGGTCGGGTAAATAAAGTCGCAATGACTCTCGTGCTGTGTGTGCTGTGGCTCCATCTTAATGAAACCCCAACTTTCATTTCTTCGAGGCTTGGGAGAAAAAATTCCTAGTTCATGTTCCCATGACAAGCTCCATTCATGATAACTGCGCTCGGCACTTTGAGTAGAAACAAGTGAGCGTCCGTTAGAAAAGAAGCTATCGACGGCGAAGGCCCGTGGCTCTCTAGACCAGAGCATAATGGCAACTGGCTGGAGAGAGAAAGAAACTTGGGGGAGAGAGAAAGAAACTACCTCCTCCCAGCCCAACTCACCAATCGGGAGTTTTTTTAAATCAGTAACTTTCTCTGGCGCACCCTGTATGTAAACGTTGTTGATCGTCATAAAAATCTTTGACGATATAGCCATTTCCCACCATCCGTCTATACTTTCGTCTGCCTGTTGAAATCACGCTGCAGCCATAAAAAGTCTTAAAATTTAATTTGAAGATGATAGGATATACATAGATTTCTAAAATGAATCGTAAAGTGATTCAGAGTTGATCCGAATACCTATCAGTGGATACATCTCCTTTGAAGATGATCGGACACATAGATTTCTAAAATGAATCGGAAAGTGATTCTGAGTTGATCCGTATGCTTATCAGTGGGCCCATCTCCTTTCCTGCTGGGTGTTACAAACAACAGCACTAAGTTATAATACCCAGTACTACAGTAGGGGTGTACGGTATAAAAATGTTTTACCGATCATTTGTTCCTTTAAGCCACAATCTTATCTGTGGCACACAAAACAGCCCCTACTTCTATTGTTTTCACGGGTTCACCATAGATTCGTCCATTCCTAAGACATAAGTCTTGGTTACGCGTAGTCCCAAAAAGACCATAACGAATTTGGAATGTGTTTATTAGCTCTAACATGTGTAAATAGTTTTTTTTAGTTTGACAAACATTGAATCGATTTTACGGTTCAATAATTTGTTTAAATTGTTATAAAAGCCCAATAAAGCAAATGTACAGAATACGCCCCGGAGGACAAGCGAAAAACTGCTACTGGCATTGGTACATAACAAGCGCCAACACTTGTTTGTAGTATCTATGGCATGTTAATTGGGTGGGGTTGGGTCGTGTTTGGTTCTGATATCTTTTGGTACGCTTCGGTTGTCGCTTTAGGGCGAATTTTTTGACTGAGAATTTCTGGTTAAAACACAGCAAAAGAAATGCATACAACACCAGTGTTGGAGGGCATGTTACATTTGAGCTGACATAAAAACTCTTTTTAGCTGGGATACACCAAAAACAAAAAAAAACAAAAATGAAAAGAATTTTTAATTAACTTGAACATTGGCTGCATGATGTTGAAGCATAGGTCAGTGCTTTAAGTTGTGCAGAGTGCTGAAAAAGGTTTAACTCTATGAAGTAGTTCCCATGAATGGTTTCAATGAAACAGAAAAACATAAACAATGAACAGAAAAACATTAAGATTTTAAATTTTTTAGCAGTTTCGATACAATTTGCCCATGGGCATTCCATTAAGGAACAGTGAAAAAGTTCTCACAAGCACTGAACGCTCCTTTTCATTACAGAGTGCGAATGGCGAAACGCAGTGCGGCACCTCTTTCAGGGAGAAGTTTTTACACGACATTCACCTAGAGAAAAGTTAATACCAAAGCGCTCATTTCAAAGCCATATGGTATTAAGGCAAGCCAACACCGTATGGTAACAAAGCAATACCGCGTGATATAGATGAAATATGATTAGTAACGTTTGGTGCTAGCCTTATTAACGAACTGGATTTGCTGTGAATACCAAACAGTTATTGGGTCTAGTTGTCGGTTTTGGAACCAAACCGTTATTGAATATTTCATACTATAATGAACCAACATAAAAATCCAAATCTTAAACACCCACTCCCAAGAAGCTCATTTACTGAAAGACCAATGATTGAAGTCCACCGGAGCGAGACAGCTACACTTGCTGTGGTGGAGAAAATCATCACGGGCAAGATTTACATTGCCTTAACTAAGAATCCATTGACCACCTGGATCAAAGTTTCTGGACTGAACCATATCAACTACAAATAATTATATGGTAACCTGGTGCTCGGCCGAGGACTTGCGTTATTTATTGTAAAAATTTATTAAAATTATATTTTTCCCCAGAGTTATCAGAGTAGGATGCAACAGTGATGAGACAGAGAAATGGTGGAGCATACCTGGAAGAATTGTTCCTTGCCAAGATGCAGATATTGGCGGTATGCATTGACATCGAGAGGCCGTTTAACAATGTGCGGATCGACACATTGATACAGTTCCTTGGCAAGTA
The DNA here is from genome assembly GCF_963082655.1 of Stomoxys calcitrans. Classification (NCBI taxonomy): domain Eukaryota; kingdom Metazoa; phylum Arthropoda; class Insecta; order Diptera; family Muscidae; genus Stomoxys; species Stomoxys calcitrans. The sequence continues at coordinate 67,665,401 of NC_081553.1, read as the reverse complement.
CCGTGTGGACTCGGTCCTTAGAGACTAGATAAACCATATGCTAAGGAACAGGTGGATAAATTGCTGGCCCCATGAAATAAATATAAGGGAGATGGTGGCACAAGGCACGCCACAGGAGGGGCATTTTATCGGCACTCCTAAGGGTGACCACCATAAATAACCTATTACGGATTTTGACTGAAAAGGGATCTTAACCCGTCTGCTACGCCGACGATGTTATAATACTTCTAAGGAAAAGGATCCACACCATCTATGCAGAAGGGCCCAACGGGTTTTGTAGATGACATACGACTGGGCTAGACCTAGGGGTCTCAATGTTTATCCAGAGAAGACTGAAATCTGCTTGTTAACGAGGAAGACGCGGTTATCAAAACCGCGTCTGACGAGGTCAAATACTGAGCAGTGATCTTGGAATTGGAACTGTCACATTCGGGAGTGTACTGAGAAGGCTCACAGATGTTGGGCACTATGTAGACGGGCCGTTGGCTCCAAATGGGGTCTGAATCCGAGGATTGTTCACTGGCTCTACAGGAGCGTGATTAGACCAATATCTACTTACACCTCAGTAGTTTGGTGGACTGCGATAGAGAAAGTGCGATGGATAAAAAGGGCATCAAGGGGATTATGCAACAGGTTCAGAGAACATGTTGCCTTGGCATAGGCGCTCGAGAACTCGAAACTATTCTAGATACATACAGATTAAGTGTGAGGCCGACACTGCGGCTATGAGATTTAAGGCGATGGGAGAATGCATAGAGGAAAGGAGCAGGTCATACCATCGCGGTATAAACGAAGCGACAATAAGAAATCTGGAAGGAATGGAAGAGGTTTCCGATCGTATATCTGAGACGACACTTGAGGTCGAGTGCTAGGCATTGCCGCCTGCGGCACAGTCTTGGATTGATGAAAATTTGGTGTTGCCATCTGGATACACAGGTGGATTAAAGCTAGAAGACAGAGAGGGTCTATTTTGAGAAACCAGGCACTGACATCTGTTTTCGAATGCCTGATCATAAGACGGTCCTGCAAGCTGAAATCAGGGTGATAGCGGAATGCGGGAGGCGGTGTGTTGTTTATGCGAGGACGTCGAGCTTGAACATCTTTACAGACAGTAAGCTGACCTTCAGGGCAAAACCCACCCAGCACAGTAAGGTCACGAACGAGAATGATATGAACCGCATCGTTTGGGTGCCCGTCCATAACTGAGTAAGGGGAAATAGAAGAGCTGACGATTTGGCAGTGAAGGCCAGAGGACTGCCGTCAATCAATTTGGTTAGCCCGAAGCCTTTCTGGGAGACACAGCTCGAGTTAAGAGCGTGGGCGACGAACGATCATGTAATGCTGTGGAACAGCGAAACGGTCGATAGGATGGCGAAATGGATAAATCTAAATTGTGAGAAGACGATGCCATTGCTGAAAGGAAGTAAGCAGGAGGTCAGTACAGCCTTCGGTATCATAACGGGACACATAGGACTACGAGCTGACTTATGCAAAATCGGTGCGGCAAGTGATAGCATGCGTTGGGCATGCGGAGAAGATGATGAGACGTTGGAGCATTACCTTTGTCATTGCCCGGCTTTCGCGTCTAACAGATACCGGCACTTAGGTGGGTACACAATATCAGACATGAACCAACTTAGGGGATTGGTATTGAAAACAATTAAGAATTTTGTAAGTAGCACGGAATTCCTAACTTAAAATTTTCTTTTTAGAGGTTAATTTATAGTTTTTAGAGCGCACAACAAGCCGATTAATGGCTTAGGTGTTTGTCCATCTCTTCCATCTAACCTAACCTATTTTAATTTTTACCACTTTCGAGTATTTGAAGAACTTTGTGAACCCAACACAATGGATGCATTTAGTATCTTTTGTATACCCACCACCATAGAATGGGGGTTTACTAATCTAGTCATTCCTTTTATAATACCTCGAAATATTGATCAGCGACCCCATAAAGTATTGGGTTGCCCAAAAAGTAATTGCGGATTTTTCATATAGTCGGCATTGAAAAATGTTTTTACAGCTTGTGACTCTGTAATTGCATTCTTTCTTCTGTCAGTTATCAGCTGTTACTTTTAGCTTGCTTTAGAAAAAAAGTGTAAAAAAGTATATTTGATTAAAGTTCATTCTAAGTTTTATTAAAAATGCATTTACTTTCTTTAAAAAAATCCGCAATTACTTTTTGGGCAACCCAATATGAATATTCTGGAACATCTCGACATTCTGAGTCGAACTAGGCATGTCCGTCTGTCAAAATCACGATAGCAGTCGAACGCGTATAGCTAGCCGCTTGAAATTTTGCACAGGTACTTAATATTGATATGGGTCGTTGTGGATTAAAAATGGGCTATATCGGTTAAGATTTGGATATAGCCCCCATATAAACCCATTGCACTATTTCACTTCGAGAGCCTTTAGAAGCCTCTCTTTGCATCCGGTTTAGGTGAAATTTAGAACAATACTTGATTTATGACTTCCAATATCCATGTATGATCCAATTCGGTCTATAAACAGATATAGCCCCCACATAAACCGATCCACCGATTTGACTTCTTGAGTACCTAGAAGCCTCAATTTTCAACCGATTTGGTCGAAATTTGGAGCGAAGACATGAGCAATGATTTTCAACATCGGTGTCAAGTATGCTTTGAATCGGTCTATAAACAGATATAGCCCCCACATAAACCGATCCAACGATTTGACTTCTTGAGCACCTAGAAGCCTCAATTTTCATCCGATTTGGCCGAAATTTGGAGTGAAGACATGAGCTATGACTTTCAACATTGGTGCCAAGTATGCTTTGAATCGGTCTATAAACAGATATAGCCCCCACATAAACCGATCCAACGATTTGACTTCTTGAGCACCTAGAAGCCTCAATTTTCATCCGATTTGGCCGAAATTTGGAGTGAAGACATGAGCTATGACTTTCAACATTGGTGTCAAGTATGCTTTGAATCGGTCTATAAACAGATATAGCCCCCACATAAACCGATCCAACGATTTGACTTCTTGAGCACCTAGAAGCCTCAATTTTCATCCGATTTGGCCGAAATTTGGAGTGAAGACATGAGCTATGACTTTCAACATTGGTGCCAAGTATGCTTTGAGTCGGTCTATAAACAGATATAGCCCCCACATGAACCGATCCCCCGATTTGACTTCTTGAGTACCTAGAAGTCTCAATTTTCAACCGATTTGGCTGAAATTTGGAGCGAAGACATGAGCTATGAATTTCATCATCGGTGCCAAGATGATTTGAATCGGTCTATAAACAGATATAGCCCCCACATAAACCGATCCAACGATTTGACTTCTTGAGCACCTAGAAGCCTCAATTTTCATCCGATTTGGCCGAAATTTGGAGTGAAGACATGAGCTATGACTTTCAACATTGGTGCCAAGTATGCTTTGAATCGGTCTATATACAGATATAGCCCCCACATAAGCCGAAATAAACAAATTTGAAGACGATCGGATTGCGACCTGTACTTTGTAAACAAACTAACATGGAAAGACAGACAGAAAGACATAGCTAAATCGAATCAGAGTGATTCTGAGTCGATCGGTGTACTCATCATTGGGTCTAGCTCTCTTCCTTCTGAGTATCGAAGTGGTCGTCTGAGAGTCTGAGTCGAAGTTGTCGTAGTCGTACGACTACGACTATGACCATACCAAATAGATGTAAGATTTGAACCAACTTTGAGGCACAGAATGAAAAACGATTTTGTGAACAACATGCAATTCCTCATCATCAAATCTGGACCGATTCCGATCGAACTTCTAGATATTGATGTAGACGTAGATGAAAGCTTTATGCAGAATTTTGAGAAGATAGGTCAAAAGATTGCAAACAAAATTGAAAATTTTGCCCATGAACATTCCATTAAGGAACTGGGGCAAACTTATCCCATATCAATGAGTGCAGTCCGATTCAAGTTTAAGCTCAATGATAAGGTGCCTCCTTTTTCTCACAAATGTTGCCAGCATTAGGAGGGGAAAACCACCACTGAAAATTTTTTCTGATGGTCTCGCCAGGATTCGAACCCAGGCGTTCAGCGTCATAGGCGGACATGCTAACCTCTGCGCTACGGTGGCCTCCCACCTCCCAAATGCAAAATCAATATATGGGAGATATATCTGAATCTGATCCGATTCACATGAAATTTCGACTCTTAATCGCCAGATCGCTCTATATGGCGGCTATATCTAAATATTGTCTTATCTGGACCTTATTTGGGATGAATATTTGGTGTCTTCATACAACTTACTGTTCAAAATTTCAGAAAAATTGGGCAATAAATGCGCCTGTCATATGCCCAAAATCAAAAACGGCAGATCGGTCTATATGGCACCTATATCAAGTATGCTACGATCTGGACCATATTAGGTTCGGCCTAATAAATACCTCACAAATGTCGCCAGCATTTGGAGGGGACAACCACCGCTGATAAATTTTTCTGTAACCTCTGTTCTAAGGTGGTATTGTATAGATAGATAGTATGTATCCAGTCCCATGGCAGCCGGTTGTACGTACCGGATTAAGTCGATGGATTCCTTCATTGGCAAGGGCTGCCGCCTCGGTGTACAACACACTGCTACAACAACAACAACACAGTATGTCCAATATTATAATTCTAGTCAAGAATTAAAATTTTCATTGCTTAAGTCATGGTTTAGCGGAGGCCACCATGGCCCAGATCCAGATCCCAGATTTCAAATCCTGGCATAAACATCAGAAAAAAATTTCAGCAGTGGTTATGCTCTTTCTAATGCTGGCGACAGTTGTGAGGTATACGCCTATCATAAAACCCTTCTACCAAGGAGTGTCGCTATGTACGTTCAGACTCGGCAAGAAAAGAAGGTTGCTTATCATTAAGCTAAAACTTTAGTGGGACTGCACTTTTTGATATTCCTTAATGGAATGTTCGTTATATAGTCATAAGAAATAAAGCCCGTTTTTGCAGGTTTTTATGGAGTTTCCGGGACCTGCTTCATTTCCTTCAGCCAAAAACGTTCCTGTCAACTTTAGTACAACTGTAAGAAAGATCTTTAACCTTTTACCTTAACAAGAATCCCCTGAGATCTAAGTTTAGGTGTTTGACGTTTTCGGTCATTATTCAAATTTGGTGAACTCTTTCAAAATATTAAGGTGTTTGTTTTTAGTCTTTGACTTTTTCAGCACTACCCCCAGAAAATAAAGTTATAATTTTAAATGTTATCTTACAAGCAAAGCCATAAGACCCCATCGTTAGTTTTAAAGAGATTTTAATTGAAGAAGTTTGCCATTGTTTGGCAATGGCCAAAGAAACTTTTCTTTGATTAATTCAAGTTGAGTGAGCAAATTTTTCCAAAAAATTACTACATTTTCTTGAGCAATTCACACGGTTTAACTTTCACTGAAATTGTGATTTTTTACTTACAGTCTCGTCACCTTCTTTATTTTCGCCTTCTTGTTAAACAACAACAACAACAACAGCAACAAAATTACGGATGAGTTGTGCTATGCACTCAGCTGCCACCAGCCAGCATGAGTAACTACACAGAGATGTGTGAAGGTATTTACTTTCTTAACCGCCCAATGTACGATGTACGCATGACATTAGCAGGTGCGATCGCCTTTGTGGAAACCTGCAAAATGTAAGGTAACCACTAGCACTGGCAAAGCTCATTTGTCAACCTCCAGCGCCGCCAGCGAAATGCTGGAAAACAATACCCCTCTATAAGAAACCAAAAAAAAAAATCATTGGCTTAAATGCAAAAACTCGGAACAGCTCTAATGGTGGCCAGTTAGTAATGACTAATGCCTGACTGGGCGTTGGTCATTGAACCCAAGGCTTGATTGTTTGGTGTTTCTTTTAAGTTAGGTTAGTTAGCTGGGCTTGGTTGACTGCAATTAAAATTAATTTCTGACTGACAATTACACAGCCTACCACCGTAGATGTTTGTGTAGTGATGAAAATTAGGAAAGGCGGGCGTATTGTTTTATTGTTTTAGGCTGAGATGTAAACACCTCTTTATGAGAAATGGCCTACAAGATGATGAAGTTGGAAAATTTGCCACCAAGTTGTGGGCAGCAACATTTAACTTTAATAACCTTAACACTTACTCTACCCAAGGGTTTGCAGGTAAAGTTTATAATCTCTTTAAAAGCTAAAAAAAAACCACAAAACTAATTTCGCAAAAAAAACTTAATTTTAATATTATGACGTTTAAACCAATAATTAAAGAAAAAAACTTAAATTGAAAAGTGCGGATTGGCTAACCCATTTCGAGCAAAAGTTGAAAACTCGAATTTTGCCAAAAATCTTATAAGGCTACAATTGAGATTAGATAATGGTCAGGCCGAGTCTTCAATGATATTTACACTGATGATATGGAGGCTCTATCTAATTTGGCACCGATTTCGATGAACTTAGGTAGTAGTGTTCACATTGCGTTCCCAAGATTTGGCCCGGTCGAACTTTGTACGCTTTTACTTATTCTATACTGAGTTGGCCCAATGAGTTATATAAGGCCCTTCGACATTCCATGAAAGTAGTATTTATAGCCTGACTAGCTGACCCGGGCCCGCTCCGCTGCGCCTTCTTTTACTTTATATGGAACAAAAGTTTCCTTGGAATATTTATTTTCGACAATTAACGATTTTTTTGTGAAATACCATGCTACGAAAATAGTATATCGCTTGACTAAGAGTTTAACAATATAAGTGTCATTATCTGAATCCCATATGATCTTTATTGGAATATACGAATTTAAGTTTGGATGTAAGGTGTACTCCCAGATACTTGACTCTGAATAAATATCAGCATCGTGCTCTTCTCTCAAATACCATTAATTTAACCCCCATATTGGCATTGGCTTAAGAGGAGTTTACAGGATGAGACGTCCCCCAAACACAGGGCCCCAAAATAGGTTATCAAATTAGTTTTCTAATCTCAAATACATTTTATTTGAGCCACATATTGGCATGGCCGAAAAATTTTTTCCCTTTGGGGGTGTTTTGGGAAAGGGGTGATGCCCTAAATACATGGTCCTACATTTGGGTATCAAAATCGTATTCTACTCCCAAATACCTTTATTTGAACTAAAAAATTGCTGTGTGTGGGGTATTTTCGGAAAGGGGTAGACCCCCAGAAAATTGGTTCCGAAAATGGGTAACAATTCTTACTCTACCCCCATTACTTTTCATTATGGCCCACATTGTCATGGTCGGTAAAAACACCGATTTAGGGGTGTTTTGGGGATTGGTCGCCCAAACACTAAGCCCGGTTTGGTGTATTTGCCCTAAAAACTATAAATATTTAGTTCCACTCTCTTTACGACCCAAATTGTCTTGGTGAGCAAATACATCCTATTTGGGGGTTGTTATGGTGGTGGGACGTCCGCTAAATAGTTGATCCCTAATGTTGATATCAGATACGTGGTCTACTCCCAAATACCTTTAATTTGAGCCCCATATTTCCATAGTCGGCAAACATGACCGGCTTGGGGGTGTTTTGAGGGATGGGCGGCCCCTCAGTGGGTTGGCCTTGGCAATATATATCGGATTCGTGTTCCACTCTAAAAACCCTCTTATTTGAGCCTCATATTGCAAAAGTCAGCAAATACTTCCTATGTGGGTGGTGTGGCCCCATAGACACTTTTCCCAAACATTGATACCAGATTCGTGCTTTACTCCCAAAGACCTTTCATTTGAGCCCCATATGGCTGTGGTCGTAAATTTCTCAGCTTTGGGGGAGGTTTTTAGTGAGAGGCGGCCCCCAAACACTAGGTCCCATATTTGGATATCAGATTCTAATTCTACACTCAAATACCTTTTATTTAAGCCCAATATTCCCATGGTCAGTACATAAGTCCTGTTTGGGGGGTGTTTTGGGGAAGGGGTCCACCCCCCCCCCCCCCCACAAACGTAATCACACATTTGGATATCATATTCGTATTCTACTCGCAAATACCTTTCATTTGAGTCCTATATTGCCATGATCGGTATATGTCCGAGTTAGGAGTGTTTTGGGGGTTGGGTGGTGTTGTGGGGGTTGGGTGGTGTTGTGGGGGTGGGGTGGCCCCATAGACACTTTTCCCGAATATTGATATCATATTTGTGCTTTACTCCCAAATACCTTTCATTTGAGCCCCATGTGGCTGTGGTCGTAAATGTGTCCCCTTTGGGGACAGGCGGCCCCCAAACACTTGGTCTCATATTTGTATATCATATTCGTATTCTAAATTCAAGTACCTTTTATTTAAGCCCCATATTCCCATGGTCAGTAAATAAGTCCTGTTTGAGGGTGTTTTGGGGAAGGGGTGGACCCCCAGAAACGTAGTCCCACATTTGATATCAAATTCGTATTCTACTCGCAAATACCTTTCATTTGAGTCCCATATTGCCTTGGTCGGTAAATATGTCCGATTTAGGGGTGTTTTGGGGGGTTGGGGTGGTCCCCCTAGCACTTGGTTCGACAAATGGATATCAGATACGTTTTCTTATCCTAAATACCTTTCATTTGAGTCCCATATTGTCGTGATCGGTGTTAATACATGTTTGGTAGGTTTTAGGGTGGGGCGGCCCCCCCAGGTACCCCATCCGAAATTTGGACACCAAATTTTTATTTTTAGGGTACTATATGAGAGCACACAAAATTTCGCTTAAACCGCACCACCCATCTCCGAGATCTGGCGTTACTGAAAATTGGGGTAAGGGGGAGGGTCCGCCCCCCCCCCCCCCCCCCCCCCCCTTATCTTTATCATTGTGTCCACAATACGTTCCATTATTTTGAGTAGAAAGGTGGTAAGGCTTATATGTCTGTAGGCCTTTGGTGTCGCATAACTTGCCTAGCCGGGCTGGAATATAAATACCACCATTGCCTCCAGCTATGCTTTCGGAGTATATGCAAGTCCTAGGCACCCTGTGAAAAATGTTGCCAGATGAGGTGCCAGATAGTCTGCCTCTTTCTGTAGCAACGCCGGAAATATTTCATCAGGTCCTGGTGACTTAAGTGGTTTGATGTTCCTCAAGGATTCCATAACCATAAATTCCGTAGTTATAAACCTTTGATCATCATCATTATTCAAAGATTACGGTGTCCCGCCGTATCCTGTGGAAAATGGGTTTTCATCATGTCCTCCGTAGTCTCTGCTCTCACTGCCATGTCATCTACTAAAGTTTCAGTTTGGACATGGGTTTTTGAAAGAAACGTTTTTTATCTTGGCGGCGTCATTAACGCTATCGACCTATTCGCAGAAAAGTTTCCAGGAGGCACATTTTGCCGCTCTGGTAATCTTATGTTATTCCTGGAGTCGTGTGTAATACACTTCCAATAAACTTCGTTTTTTTACGACGTGCTCTGTGAAAAAGTCTGAGGAACTCTTTCCCAATATTGCGAATCTCCCCGGTCATCCATGGTTTTTCTCGAGCTGATTATCTTTCCCGAAGAGGACAACTATCTTCGAAGGACCCTACCAGTGCAGTCGTAATCCTGTGGAGATTTTCGTCAATGTCTTCTATGCTTGGACAATCTGAATTATTTTACCCAAGTCTTCTTCTGAGTAGCCTTCCGAATTTTGTCCAGTTGGTTTTCAACTTATTCCAAAAGATTATTTGATTCGGCGCTGGCCGAGCTATTCTAAACCTAATGTGGCGAAAGTCAGAGAAAGAGTGTTTCATGGAGACCCTCCAATACTGAATCCCATCGATTAGATTTTTCGAACATATCGTCACATCTAATACCTCCTCCCAAATCCTATTGACAAAGGTAACGGTGTTACCAATATTAAGTGTTATTAGGTCGTTAGTATTCAAGAACTCTGCCCCCACTAAATGTGGTGACCTATTAGTTATCACTGTTGCAGCCGACGATGACAACTCTGGGGAAAATATATAATTCGAATTTTTTTGACAAATAAGGCAGGTCCTCGGCCGAGTACCAATGTTAGCATAGAATTATTGGTAGTGGATATGGTTCAGTCCAGAAACTTTGTTCCGGGTGGTCCATGGCTCCTGAATTAAGGCAATTTGAATCTTGCCCTTTCCGATTTTCTCCATCACAGCGAGTGTAGCTGTCGCGCTGTCGTTGGAGGTTTATCTGAATGACCTCAAGCATCGGTCCTTCAGTAAATGGGAATCCTTGGACTGGGGGATGGTCTCATCGTCAGCTCCCTGTTCCTTGGACTGCAATGAGATTCAATGAGATTTAATATTAGGATCTTTGCCTATCCTAGTCTTTCGAATCTTGAGAAAGTCGGTAATGGTTCCATCGTCGGGTCCCTAATCATTAGGCTGTATTGAGTCTCTCGTCCCTGCACTGTTTGATGTTGCAGTATTAGAATCTTTTCTTATCTTAGTGTTCCCAATATTGAGAGTGACGGTGATTGTTTCGACGTCGGCGCCGGGTGCGTTAGGCGGTATTGAGTGTCCTGCCACTGCAATGTCTTATGGGTCCATATGAGGATATTTGCCTTTTCTAGTCTTCCCAATCTTAAAAAAGACAGCCTTGGACCTGTTGTACGCCATGCCTTCAGTCTTAGCCAAACATGTCAAGGAACCTTGATCAATGCCCACCACAAGAAGAGTTCTTTCCTTCTTCTCCTCCCTGTGGAAGACCTTCCATTTCTCCACGACCAAATCTTGCTTGTTAAAGACTTCTATCATGTGATCCATCTCGAATTTTCCGTCCTCATCTTTGATGAAGACCGTCGCTTTTGTGAGCTGGGAGAGGTCCATCATTCTCACAAAGGCGAGATTTGCGCCCCAGGGATTGTGGATACTTCCAACGAACTTTTTGACGGTATCAAAACATTCTGCTGCCGTAAACCGATGCGTTAAGATGTCCCCTCTATACTCGCAGCTCATAATTTGTATGGGTGGACCCTTTTCAGAGTTTAACATATAATCCTATATTGATTTGGTGGAATCCTATAGGATGCTCGGCCGATATCGATGACTGCATAAGTCAGCTCATCTCTGTTTTGCTTCCTTGCCACTCTGGTGTAAGAGGGCGGATACTTACCTTTCTCAGCGAACAGCTTCCCCTTCCGAGATGCCTTTGGCATCCTTTTGGAAGTCACGGTCCTCCATGAAGACATAGAGGCCATGCCTAGAGATGGGTTTCTACCGGGCGAATACCCAACGCTTGGGTATTTATAGGGTAAATACCCAATAAATACCTTTTTTCTACTTACCACCGTAGGATAGGGGGTATATTCATTTAGTCATTCCGTTTGCAACACATCGAAATATCAATTTCCGACCCTACAAAGTATATATAATTCGGATCGTCGTAAAATTCTAAGACGATTTAACGTTGTCTGTGTGTCTGTCCGTCCGTCTGTTGTAATCACTCTACGCCTTCAAAAATTGAGATATTGAGCTGAAATTTGGCACAGATGCGTCTTTTTAATGCACTTTGGTTAAGATCGGGCCTGAACGGGCCAAATCGGTCCATATTTGGATATAGCTGGTATATAGACCGATTTGGGTATAAAGGGTCTTATAGGCATTATAAATGCTTTATTTTTTTATACGATTTTGCTGAAATTTAAAACAGTGAGTAGTTTAAGGATTCCCGATATCAGACTCAACTATGGTTCAGATCGGACTATATTGGGATATAGGTGCCATATAGACCGATCTCCTAATAAAGGGTCTGATGCCCATTAAAAATTTATTTATTACCAGATTTCGCTGACATTTGCAACAGTGGGTTAATTTAAGCCTCCCGACATCTGACCTAAATATGGATTAGATCGGTCTATATTTAGATATGGATGCCATATAGACCGATCTCCCGATAAAGGGTCTGAAGCCCATAAAAGCCTTATTTATTACCCGATTGCACTGAAATTTAAGAAGGTGGGTTATTTTAAGCCTTCCGACATCTGACTTAAATATGGTTCAGATCGGACTATATTTAGATATAGCTGTCATATAGACCGATCTCCCGATAAAGGGTCTGAAAGCCATAAAAGCTTTATTTTTTATCCGATTTCGCTGAAATTTGGAATAGTGCGCAGTTTTAAGCCTCCCAATATCCGACTCAAATATGATTCAGTTCGGACTATATTTAGATATAGATGTCATATAGACCGATCTGCCGGTAAAGGGTCTGAAGGCCATAGAAGCTTTATTGAAATTTTGCACAAATACTTCTTATTAGTGTAGGTCGGTTGGTATTGTAAATGGGCCATATCGGTCCATAACCTGATATAGCTGCCATATAAACCGATCTTGGGTCTTGACTTCTTGAGCCTCTAGAGGGCGCAATTCTTATCCGATTGAAATGGAATTTCGCACGACGTGTTTTGTTATGATATCCAACAACTGTGCCAAGTATGGTTCAAATCGGTCCATAACCTGATATAGTTGCCATATAAACCGATCTTGGGTCTTGACTTCTTGAGCCTCTAGAGTGCGCAATTCTTATCCGATTGAAATGAAATTTTGCACGACGTGTTTTGTTATTGTATCCAACAACAGTGCCAAGTACGGTTCAAATCGGTCCATAACCTGATATAGCTACCATATAAACCGATCTTGGGTCTTGACTTCTTGAGCCTCTAGAGTGCGCAATTCTTATCCGATTGAAATGGAATTTCGCACGACGTGTTTTGTTATGATACCCAACAACTGTGCCAAGTATGGTTCAAATCAGTCCATAACCTGATATAGCTACCATATAAACCGATCTTGGGTCTTGACTTCTTGACCCTTTAGAGGGCATAATTCTTATCCGATTTGAATGAATTTTTGCACGAAGTATTTCTTTATGATATCCAACAACTGTGCCAAGTATGGTTCAAATCGGTTCATAAACTGATATAGCTGTCATATAAACAGATCTGGGGATTTGATTTCTTGAGCTTCTAGAGGGCGCAATTCCTATCCGATTTGGCTGAAATTTTGCATGACGTATTTCATTTTTACTTTCAACAATTGGGTCAAATAAGGTTCAAATCGGTTCATAACCTGATATAGCTGCCATATAAAACGATCTGGGATCTTGACTTCTTGACCCCTAGAGGTCGCAATTATTATCCGATATGCCTGAAATTTTGTACGATGGATCCTCTCATGACCATCAACAAACGTGTTTATTATGGTCTGAATCGGTCTATAGCCCGATACAGAACCCATATAAATCGTTCTCTCTATTTTACTTCGTGAGCCCCAATGGGCGCAATTCTTAAACGAATTGGCTGAAATTTTACACAGGCCTCCAACATATAATTTAATTGTGGTCCGAACCGGACCATATCTTGATATCGTTTTAATAGCAGAGTAACTCTTTTCTTATATCCTTTTTTGCCTAAGAAGAGATGCCGGGAAAAGAACTTGACAAATGCGATCCATGGTGGAGGGTATATAAGATTCGGCCCGGCCGAACTTAGCACGCTTTTACTTGTTTTTTAACCGATTTCGCTAAAATTTGAAACAGTGAGTTATTTTAGCTTCCTGACACCCGACACAAATATGGTTTAGTTCGGACTATTTTTGGATATAGGTACCGTATAGACCGATCCGCCGATAAAGGGTCTTAAGTCCATAGAAGCTTTATTTTTTAACCAATTTCGCTAAAATTTTAAACTGTGAGTTATTTTTAGCCTCCTGACACATGACCCAAATATGGTTCAGTTCGGACTATTTTTGGCTATAGCTACCATATAGACCGATCTGCCGATAAGGGGACTGAAGCCCATAAAAGCTTTATTTATTGCCCGATTTCGCTGAAATTTGAAGCAGTGAGTTGTTCTGAAACTCACGATATCCGACCTTAATATTGTTCAGATCGGTTTATAATTGAATATATCTGCCAAAAAGACCAATATTTTGTTCTACAAAATTGAATAGTGACATATATATTAGACCACTCAATGTTCGTGCCGAATTTGGATGCTTAAGTTATCCAATTTTCACCGGATTGTGAAAAAATGGGGTTTACATATATATCCAAGGTGGTGGGTATCCAAAGCTTGACCCGGCCGAACTCAATGCCGTTTTACTTGTTTTGTCTGACTCTAGGCAATAACTTTTTGTCATATCTTTTCTACTGTGCTATCATCCCAAAAATATTTTCTTTTCATTCAACTGCATAGATAGCTAACATTTTTCTAAAGAATTCCAAGCGTCTTAATTGAAAGTCAATCATTGAAGGCTTAATGCATATTTTCATTCACACCTGTTCATTTGAGATGTTCACGTGAGTATGGATTGTATAAATTTGGTTTTTACGATGTCTAAACAAAAGTATGAATGAACGAATGAATGAATGGCCTTTTACTTTCATTACCTAACAATTGCGCTTTTAGACGGGAATTTGTGAACGTATTTTCTTTCCTTGCCAAAAGAAAGGTAGAAAGTAACATTGCTTGGCCTTTGTTTGTTGCTATAAGAGTGAGAAGAAAAAAATTACTTTTATGACTGTCTCATTTGAAAATGCGCCAAAAGATCCATTAGACAACTTGTGGCAAATAGCCTGGCGTATTTGGCTACTATCATAAAGAAATTATTGCCATATGCTGAGTTAATGTTATTCGAGTTAATGTAAATGCCGTTATATTAAATGGAGGATAGTAAATTAATGGAATAAACCCAGCAAACCAAATATTGCTTGTCAGACACGCTTGAACAGATTACTCACTGTTTCGTAAAGCTCTTAACGATTTGGTTTCGAATTCTGGTCGTCAGTTCTGAGGGAATTTTGAAGGATTTTCGGACGTCTTTTTGTACCATTAAAAAAAAATCAAAAAATGTTTTTTGTTTCTGCCAAAATCGGTTCAGATTTAGGTATATAGGTATATATGTCTCATCATATGTACTAAAGCTTAGCCTAGTACTGACTTCGAATTTTCGCCCGAAACACTGTCAAAACGCATTATTAAACCAGTACGAACATACATATGGGAGCTATATCTAATTCTAAACCGATTTCGAGCAAACTTCTCAGATAATGTGGTACTCGTCGAGGAAAGCGTTGTGCAAAATTTTGGCAAGATTGGTCGAACAATGCGCTTGCAGTGGCTCTAGGAGTGAAAATCTGGCGATATATTGTGACTCTGTAATTGCATTCTTTCTTCTGTCAGTTATCAGCTGCTACTTTTAGCTTGCTTTAGAAAAAAAGTGTAAAAAAAGTATATTTGATAAAAGTTCATTCTAAGTTTTATTAAAAATGCATTTACTTTCTTTTAAAAAATCCGCAATTACTTTTTGGGCAAACCAATACATATATGACAGCTATATCTAAATCTGGGCCGATTTCTATGAAATTCACCAGTAATATCAAGAGTCATAAGAAAAACCTACCTGCAAAATTTCGAGAGAATCGGTTAAGAAATTATCACTTTCTTGCAATATTTCTCCAAATCGGACAAACATGTATATGGGAGCTATACTTAAATCTGCTCCGATTTCGAGCAAATTTCTCAGATACTGTGGCAATCGTCGAGGAAAGCGTTTTACAAACTTTTGGCAAGATGGGTCAATAAATGCGCTTGCTGTGACTCCAGAAGTAGAAATCGGGCGGTATATATATATGAGAGCTACATCTAAATCTGAACCGATTTCCATGAAATTCACAAGTAATGTCGAGAGTCAAGTAAAAATGCTTCCTGCCAAATATAGAGCGAATCGGTTAACAAAGGACCATTTTATTGCAATATTACTGCAAATCGGACGAACATATATATGGGACCTATATCTAAATCTGAACCGATTTCGAAAAAACTTTACAGACCTTATGGAAGTTGTAGAGGAAATCGTTGTACAAAGTTTTGGGAAGATTGGTCAATAAATGCGCTTGCAGTGGCTCTAGGAGTGAAAATCGGGCGATATATATATATGAGAGCTATATCTAAATCTCGACCGATTTCGACGAAATTCTCCAATAATGTCGAGAGTCAAGAGGAAATCCTCCCCGCCAAATGTCAAGAGAATCGGTTAACATGTGACCATTTTATTGCATTATTTCTGAAAATCGGACGAACATATATATGGGAGCTTTATCCAAATCTGAACCGATTTTAATGCAGTTCACCTGTAATGTCGGGAGTCATAAGAAAATTCTTTCTGCCAAATTTCGAGAAAATCGGTTAGCAAACGATTACTTTATTGCATTATTACTGAAAATCGGACGAACATATATATGGGAGCTATATCCAAATCTGAACCGTTTTTTTCCAGTTTCAATAATCTTCGTTTCTAGGCCGAAAAACATGCCTGTGCCAAATTTGAAGACAATCGGATGAAAACTGCGACCTGTACTTTGTACACAAATTAACATGGACAGACAGACAGACAGACGGACATAGCTAAATTGAATCAGAAATTGATTCTGAGTCGATCGGAATACTTATCAATGGGTCGATTTCTCTTGTTTTTGGGTGTTACAAACAAATGCACTAAGTTATAATACCCTGTTCCACAGTAGTGGTGTAGGGTATAAAAAACGAAAAAATAAGCTGACGAAGTAGTACTGAGTTCTATGAGCTCAATAGTAGCGTCATGTCACTGCGCCAGTATAAATTTTGCTTTACTTATTTGCAAATATAATTAAATGCCCATGAAATGGGCATCAATAAACTCTGCTTCAATGCTGTTGTCTTTGTTGTGTGTTGTTGCTTGACTTTTGTTTGTGTTCTGACAGAGAATAAAGTCCGTTGGATTTCGCAGTAATTTAATAGGCATTTCACTATGAATGAATAAAGTCAGTAATAGGCTTATGGTAGCCACAAGTTTGCTCCGATCATTTGAAAATTTTGAGTATGATGTTAAATTTAATGTTGAAACATGTGTGTCCCAAATCGGCTCAAATTTAGATATAACTCCCATATATATCTTTCACTCGATATAGATTTTTGTGGCCGAAATCGACGAAGTTTTGGGACTCTCTTATCCATTTAGCATTAGACATTAGAGGTGGACACCGTAGCGCAGAGGTTAGTCTAGGCATGGGATCGAATCCTGGCGAGAACATAAGAAAACCCAGTAAGGAAAAGCAAAAGTCGGTCGGTGCCGACTTTATAATACCCTACACCTACACTATAGGTACAAAGTGGGAGCTATATCTAATTCTGAACCATTTATGATAGACTTCAGCGGATGTTTTCAAATGGGTTATTAAACAATTCGTAATAAATTTCGAGCAAATATGTTCAAACTTTGATGAATTTGATGAACATATATGCGGGAGCTAAATCTTCATCTGAACTGATTTTGATCAAACTTCCTAGATATTGTGGTAGGCATCGAGGAAAGTGTTGTGCACAATTTTGGCAATATTGGTCAATAATGCGTTTGCAGTGACCCTAAAAGTAGAAATCGGGCGAAATACATATATGGCAGCTATATCTAAATCTGAACCGATTTCTATGAAATTCAACAGTAATATTAGAAGCCATAAGAAAATCCTTCCTGCCATATTTCGAGAGAATCGGTTAGGTTAGGTTGAATAACGGGTGCAGATATTAATCCGCCCTGTGTCACTATGGACATACACCTAAGCCAGTAATCGGTTTGTTGTGCGCTCTACACACTGTAAAGTAACCTCTCAATAAGAAAATTTTAAGTTAGGAATTCCGTGCTACTTTTAAAATACTTAATTGTTTTCAATGCCACTCCCCTAAGTTGGTTCTTGTTTGATATTGTGTCTCCACCTAAGTACCGGTATCTGTTGGACGGGAAAGCCAGGCAATACCAAAGGAAATGCTTCAACGTCCATCATCTTTCCCACATGTCCTACACATGCTATCACTTGCCATACCGATTTTGCATAAGTGAGCTTGTAGTCTTAAAAAGCTATACTGACCTCCTTCTTCATTCCTTTCAGTAATAGCCTCGTACTCTCATGATCCGGATCACGTCGTAAGATTTTCGCCGTCCTACCGACTGTTTCGCTGTTCCACAGTGTTACGTGCGCATTTATCGCCCACGCGCTTAAACCGGACTTTCGTCGACCCGAAAGGCATCGGGTTAATCAAGTTTATCGGCGGCAGTCCTCTGGCCTTAACTGCAAAATCATCTGGCCTTTCATTTAACCTATGTGTTCCGTTATGATACCAATAGCTATACTGACCTCCTTCTTGCTACCTTTCAGTGCTAGCCTCATCTTCTCACGATCTAGATCCCCCCATAGGATTTTCGCCGTCATACCGACCGTTTTGCTGTTGCACAATATTGCATGCGCATACTTAACTCGGACTGCGTCGAAAGGCTTCGGGTTAATCAAGTTTATCGGCGGCAGTCCTCTGGCCTTCACTGCAAAATCGTCTGGCCTTTCATTTAACCTATGTGTCCCGTTATGATACCAATAGCTATACTGACCTCCTTCTTGCTACCTGTCAGTAATAGCCTCGTCTTCTCATGATCTGGATCCCCCCATTGGATTATCGCCGTCCTATCGACCATTTCGCTGTTCCACAATGTTGCATGCGCATTCGTCGCCCACTCCCTTAACGCAGTCCGAGTTAAGTCCGATTTGGCGGTGAAGGCGTCTGGCCTTTCATTTTCCCTTACTCCGTTATGGCGCGGCACCCAAACGATGCGGATTTTGCCATCCTCAAAGAAGACGTTAATCTCCTTCTTACACTGCAAGACTGTTCGTGACCTTACCGTCCTGGTTGTTATTGCCCTTATGGCACTTTTACTGTCAGTAAGGATGTTCACACTCGACGTACTCGCGTTAGCACTACACCACTTCACGCATTCCGTGATCGCCCGGATCTCCGCCTGCAGGACCGTATTATGGTCAGGCAGTTTAAAACAGATCTTAGTCCTTGGGTTCTCAATGTAGGCCCCCAGGCCCACTCTGACCTCTAGCTGTGATCCATCCGTGTAACATAATCTTCCAGATGGCAATACTAGGGTTCTGCCAATCAAAAAATGTGCCAATGGCAGCAGTGCCTCGCACTCGACTTCAAGGTTCATCTCAGGTATCCGATCGGAAACCTCTTTCCTTACTTCCAGGTTTCCTATTGTCGCCTCGATTATACCGCTATGGTATGAGCTGCTCCCATCCTCAATCCATTCTCCCATCGCCTTAAGTCTCATCGCCGCAGAGGCTGCCTCACTCTTTATCTGTATGTCAATGGGTCGGATATCTAGAATAGTCTCCAGTGCTCTAGTAGGGTTGGTCTTCAACGCTCCGCCTATATCAAGACGACATGTTCTCTGAACCTGTTGTATGGGTCTTATGTCGCACTCTTTCTCCATAGCAGCCCACCAAACTAGTGAGGCTTAAGTAAGTATTGGTGTAATCACGCTCCTGTAGAGCCAGTGGACTATCATCGGATTCAGGCCCCATTTTGAGCCTACGGCCCGTCTACATAGTGCCAACATCTGTGAGACTTCTCGATACTCTCCTGAATGTGACACTTCAAATTCAGTTTCCTGTCCAAGATCCCACCTAAGTATTTGACCTTGTCAGATATCGATATCGTCTTATTGAGGAAATGTGGTGCGTTAAATTGGCCCACCTTAGTCTTCCTTGTGAACAGGCATATTTCAGTCTTCTCTGGGTTAACTTTGAGACTTCTGTCTCTATCCCAGTCATATGCCATATGCAAGACCCTTTCGGCCCTTCTCTGGATTAACTTTGAGACCTCTGGGTCTAGCCCAGTCATATGCCATTTGCAAGACCCTTTCGGCCCTTCTGCATAGCTCGTTCGGATCCTTACCGCTAAGAAGTATAATAACATCGTCTGCGTAGCAGACGGGTTCAATTCCCTCCTCAGTTAGCATCTGTAATATGTCATTTATGGTGGTCACCCATAGGAGCGGCGATAAAATGCCCCCCGATAAATTGCACGGATAGTTAGAATTAAATATTATGGTAAACTAGCTGAACCGGGCCCGCTCCGCTGCACTTTCTTTTACTTTATATGGAACAAAAATTATCCTTTGAATATTTATTTTCGACAATTAAAAAGCTTTTAGTGAAATACCATGCTACGAAAATAAAGAATGTATATCGCAAAAGCATGGTTTGGGGTATTGGCCCTAAAAACTATAAATATGTAGTTCCACTCTCTTTAAGACCCATATTGTCTTGGTGAGCAAATACGTCCTCTTTGGGGGTTGTTATGGTGGTGGGACTTCCCCTAGACAGTTGGTCCGTAATGTTGATATCAGATACGTGGTCTACTCCCAAATACCTTTAATTTGAGCCCGATATTTCCATAGTCGCAAACATGACCGGCTTGGGGGGGGGGTGTTTTGGGGAATGGGCGGTCACTCAGTGAGTTGGCCTTGAAAATATATATCGAATTCGTGTTCTACTCTAAAAACCCTCCCTATTTGGGTGGTGTTGTGGGGGTGGGGTGATCCAATGACCCTTTTCCCTAATATTGATATCGGATTCGTGCTTTACTCCCAAAGACCATTCATTTGGGCCCTATATTGCTATGGTCGTAAATTTGTCCTCTTTGGGGGATGTTTTTGGAGAGAGGCGGCTCCCCAAACACTTGGTTCCATATTTGGATATCAGATTCGAATTCTACACTCAAATACCTTTTATTTAAGCGCCATATTCCCATGGTCGGTAAATAAGTCCTGTTTGGGGGCTTGTTTTGTGGAAGGGGTGGACCCCCAGAAACGTGATCCCACATTTGGATATTAGATTCGTATTCTACTCGCAAATATCTTTCATTTGAGTTCAATATTGCCATGGTCGGTAAAAATGTCCCATTTACGGGTGTTTTGGGGGTTGGGAAATACCTTTCATTTGAGTCCCATATTGTCGTGATAGGTCTAAATATATGTTTGGTAGGTTAGGGGTGGGGCGGCCCCCTTAGGTATCCCATCCGAAATTTGGATACCAAATTTTTATTTTTAGGGTACTATATGAGAGCACACAAAATTTCTCTTAAATCGTACCACCCATTCCGAGATCTGGCGTTTCTGAAAATTATGGTAAGGGGGAGGGTCCGACCCCCCTTCAGATATCAAAAAATTTAGTACCTTATTTTGACCATCGGGATCACTTTTCACCATCTGCGAAAATTTCAAGAAAATCGGTTCAGCAGTTTCTGAGTCTATAAGGAACACACAAACAAACGTCCGTCAGTATGCGTTTCTGAAATCTCACTGAAATTTTGCATAGGCAATTTTCGCCGATATTCACTGAAATTTAGATCAGTTAGTTGACAAGCCGAGTATAGTTCATATAGGACAATATTGGCCCTACCGAACTTTATGCCTTTTACTTGTTTCATGTTCAAATTTTCACTAGTCATTTGGGAAAGCCCTGTTGGGTATTTAGCTACACAATTTATGGCGTTGATTTTTTGTTAAAACTACTTTCAGTAAATGTGACCCACTTCACTTAATTTGTTGACATTGAAAGGCCCTGGGGGACGCCATGATTTATTTCATCAAATTAAAATGTTATCATGCAGCCACACTGAATTTATCAAAAGCTTAATAATGGCAAAGAGTAAAAACATTTACTGTTTATTTTTTTTTTTACACAAACAACATAGTTTTCCAGTGTGAAAAAATCAATAAAGCGTTTTTGTTTTTACCAACGATATGGGTAAAATAAAGTTTGACCCCCTTGCCCACATACATAAATTAAGAATGCTGTAATGAAAACAAACACTTTGAGGTTATATGTTTTTATTGATTTATTATAGCCAAATGGCATTACACTTTCTCGAATATTCGTTTAATTTCAACATTTTTTTTGATGTAAACTATTTCTGCTCTTTTGGCTAGTAACCTTCCCTTTCCTCACTAAACTATGAACTTTTATTTATATACTCTTCTGGCATAGGTATGTGTGCCAATCGGGCATCATTTGTCAACTTCGACACTAAAGAACGTTGATCGCTTTAATAGAGACACCATGTCGCCTTTGGTATTTTTTGTACGTGTGTATGTGTGTGTGTGTTTGTTTTTTTTTTCTACATGGTGCTATCTTCATGGGACAAGTTTTCAATTTTATATCTCCCATAGTGCTATGTTTTCTTTTTATCACCTGTCGAATCGATTTTGCCACGCTTTAAGCATCAGCAACAGCAAAACATTTTTTCGGTTTGTTTACTTCTTGTTTGTGATGCTCAGCTCAGCGTGATGAAGGGAAATTTTAACGAAAATAGAAGTGTTAATAACAAACAAGAAAAAGCGTGCTAAGTTCGGCCGAGCCGCATCTTATATACCCTTCACCATGGATCGCATTTGTCAAATTGTTTCACCGATATCTCTGTTTAGGCAAACAAAGGAGAAGGGATAAGAATTGCTATGCAGACATATGTTGTAACGGTTGGTACATGGTTTAGATCTTGGAGACCATAGTAGAACTCATTGTGCAAAATGTCAGCCGCATCGGGAATGAACTGCGTCTTATAAGAAGGGGTCAAGAAATAAAATCGGGAGATCGATTTCCGGCCGATACGGGATAACTGTGAGCACCACACAGGCTGGAACTTTGAGCTCCGACTTGTGTGGTGTCCATCGTTACCATGTCCATCGTTAGCTGAAAGCTACCGGATGCGTCCACAGGTTGCGGATGGTGGAAAGCTCCGTTTATAATGCAGAGTAGCTGCAAATGCGGCCGCGGGCAGTCAGCGATTCTCGAGAGGAGAGTCTCAGTGAGGAGTCAGGTGGCACTGGCTCTTAATTAAATATCATTGGCACTCAGTATTTAATTAAGAGCCAGTGCCACCTGACTCCTCACTGAGACTCTCCTCTCGAAAATCGCTGACTGCCCGCGGCCGCATTTGCAGCTACTCCGCATTTAAAACGGAGCTTTCCACCATCCGCAACCTGTGGACGCGCCCGGCCAACATCAGCATCTGTTCCCAGGTAAGGGGCGGCTGACAGCGAGCGTCGAATCTTGGAGCAAGCTGCTCGCCACAACGAGGGATACATGTGCAATTCCACAAAACCCATGCGGTTGGGGCGCTGGGCCAGTAACCCGCCCCCGGAAAACTATGAGAACTACAATGAGAAACAAAGGAATTGTAAAACCGGACCCACGCAAACGAAAAAAGGACCATGATTTGCGAATCGGCATCTGGAATGTCGGCACTCTTTATAAAGGAGGTGCAGTATACGCGCTGGCGGATGTATTAGAGAAGTACAAGGCAGATGTTAGCGCCTTACAGGTAGTGCGATGGACTGGGAATGGCGTCACTACAACACCAAACGGTGACGAACTATTCTATAGCTGCCATAACACGAGGCATGAATTTGGCTGTGGATTTGTAATTAGTCGGAAACTGAAACACCTTGTCTCCAGATTTACTCCGGTGGATGACGCGCTGGCAGATGTAATAGAGAAGTACAAGTCAGATATTACCGCCTTACAGGAAGTGCGATGGACTGGGAATGGCGTCACTACAACACCAAACGGTGATGAACTATACTATAGCTGCCATAACACGAGGCATAAATTTGGCTGTGGATTTGTTGGTAGTCTGAGACTGAAACACCTTGTCTCCAGCTTTACTCCGGTGGACGAGAGGCTAACAAAAATCCGCATAAAAGCCAAATTCTCCAACATAAGCCTTATTTGTGCCCATGCCCCGACGGAAGACAAAGACGAGCAGACCAAGGATATTTTGTACGAGCGCCTAGAGAGAAAATATTCACAAAGCCATATGGCTGTCACCCGATCAAAACACGAGAAACCGAATTGATCACGTTGTGATTGATGGAAGCATTCATCGAACGTGTTAGATGTACGATCGATCCGTGGAGCGAATATAGATTCAGATCATTACCTTGTTGCAGCAAAGGTTCGCACCCTTTTGAACATGGCGAGGAAAGTACGATCTGACACTGCACGGAAGCTGGACATTGAAAAGCTGCAAACACAACGAATGGCAGCGGCATACTCCACTCGACTAACCCAACTGCTTGATGAAAGCACTCCTTGTTCCGATGATATAATGGCGCAGTGGCAAACGATTTCACATAAGTGATCTCGTATTCCTATGTGTACCGTTATGATACCAATACCTATACTGACCTCCTTCTTGCTTCCTTTCAGTAATGGCCTCGTCTTTTCACGATCTGGATCCCCCCATAGGATTTTCGCCGTCCTACTGATCGATTCGCTGTTCCACAATGTTGGATGCGAATTCGTCGCCCCCTTCCTTAACTCGGACTGCGTCGACCGGAAAAGCTTCGCGGTTAACCAAGTTTATTGACGGCAGTCCTTTGGCCTTCACTGCCAAATCGTCTGGCCCTTCATTTCCCCTATGTGTACCATTATGATACCAATAGCTATACTGACCTCCTTCTTGCTTCCTTTCAGTAATAGCCTCGTATTCTCACGATCTGGATCCCCCCATAGGATTTTCGCCATCCTACCGACCATTTCGCTGTTCCACAGGGATGCATGCGCATTTATCGCCCACACTCTTAAATGGGACTACGTCGACCCGAAATGCTTCGGGTTAACCAAGTTTATTGACGGCAGTCCTCTAGCCTTCACCGCCAAATCGTCTGGCCTTTCATTTCCCCTATGTGCCTCGTTATGATACCAATAGCTATACTGACCTCCTTCTTGATTCCTTTTAGTAATAACATCGTCTTCTCACCATCTGTATCCCCCCATAGGATTTTCGCCATCCTACCGACCGTTTTGCTGTTCTACAGGGTTGCATGCGCATTAATCGCCCACACCCTTAAATGGGACTGCGTCCACCCGAAATGCCAAGTCCTCGCGTTAGCACGAGACCACTTCACACATTCCGTGATCGCCCGGATCTCCGCCTTCAGGGCCGTATTATGGTTAGACAATCTAAAACCAACTCAGTCCCTGGGTTCTCAATGTAAACCCCCATTTCCACTCTGTCCTCTAGCTTTGTACCATCCGTGTAACATGATCTTACAGATGGGAATACTAGGGTTCCGCCAATCCAAGACTGTGCCTATGGCAGCAGTGTATCCCACCCGACTTCAAGGGTCATCTGAGGTATCCAATCGGAAACCTCTCCCCTTCCTTCAAGGTTTCCTATCGTCGCCTCGATTATACCGCGATGGTATGAGCTGCTCCCATCCTCAATCCATTCTCCCATCGCCTTAAGTCTCATAGCCGCAGTGGCTGACTCACACTTAATCTGTATGTCAATGGGTTGGATATCTAGAATAGTCTCCAGTGCCCTAATGGGCGTGGTCCTCATCGCTCCGCCTATGCCAAGACAACATATTCTCTGAACCCGTGGTATGGTCCTTATGTTGCACTTTTTCTACATAGCAGTCCACCAAACTAGTGAGGCGTAAGTAAGTATTGGTCTAATTACGCTCCTGTAGAGCCAGTGGACTATCCTCGCATTCAGGCACTAATTCTAACTTACAGCCCGGCTACATAGTGACGAACATTTGTGAGCCTTCGTCTTCCTCGTGAACAGGCATATTTCAGTCTTCTCTGGGTTAACATTGAGACCTCTGGATCTATGCCAGTCTTATGCCATATGGAAGACCCTTTAGGCCCTTCTGCATAGCTCGTTCAAATCCCTCCTCAGTCAGCATCCGTAATATGTCGTTTATGCTGGTCACCCATAGGAATGGCGATAAAATGCCTCCTGTGGCGTGCCTTGTGCCACTTTCTCCCTTATATTTATGTCATGGGACTCACAATTTATCCACCTGTTCCTAACCTAACTTTTTCAAAAGTTAGCGTGGTTTCGACAGAGAAACAGAAGAACGGATATGGCTAGATAGACTTAAAATGTCATGACGACCAAGAATATATATTTTTATATTTTATGGGGTTTTAAACCCACATTTCGATGTGTTACAAATGAAATAACAATGTTAGTATACTCTCATCCTATGGGGGAGGGTATATTAAGATATCTTTCTTAGCGACCTTTTATAAAAACAAGGAAAGATTAGGTTAAGCTGAGTGGGTAGCCCACCCAACGATGAGTTCTAGCGAACTATGTACGATTTTTTCTGGGACACTTTTTATTCTTAAGTTTTCTTTGAAATACATAATATTTGCAAAAACACCTTTTGCCAATCATCTTGCTTTGCCTTCATACTATGTTGGTACCAATGGATTTTGTCGTATAATACATTTATTCTGCAAACAACCACACCAATTTTTGGTAGTCTCAACTAGCGATGTGCGTGTGAGTGATTAACACACGCTCACGAGACAAAAATTGTATTCACAAATGCTCACGCTCGACTCACGAGATAATCTTGAGGCATTCGCGAGAAAACTACAACTCACGAGAGAATGACGAGTCACGAGCCACTCACACGATTTCGGTCGACCAAATAAAAATCAAATCACATCCACTGAACGAATCTCTCACTCTATTGAACATGTATGTGTGTTTCTAGCTAACTTTAATTTTATGCGGCATGCGATACAGACAATTGCTTTGGTCAAAAGTGGCTATTGAGTGCCAAATTTTGGGTTTATGTAGTTCTCTGATTTGTACGCTAAAATGCCATATGATTTAAGAGCATACAAAAAACTTAGTTTTTTGTGATTTTCTCGTGAGTCGTGAACATGATTTCACTCACGCTCATGCACGAAATATTTTAATTCAATCACGGTTACTAACGATCACGTGGCTGGATTTGGATCTCCCTCATGGATCACGCGTGACTCAACAACTCACAATTCACGCGCACATCTCTGGTCTCAACGATACACTGAACCAACTTTGGTATTCAAAACAGCAAAAATGCAATTATTATCCGATTTAGCTGACATTTTTTACCATTACTTCTCCCATGAACTTCAACATTCGTGTCACTTATGGTCTGAATCGGTCTATAGCCTGATACAGCACCCATATAAAACGATTTCGCTATTTTACTTCTTGAACCACTTAGGTCGCAATTTTTATTCGAATTGTCTGAAATTTTATACAACCACTTCTACTGTGGTCTCCAATATTCAATTCAATTATGGCCCGAATAGGACGATAACTTGATATTATAGCTCCAATGTCATAGCTATTCTTTCCTTTTATCGTATGTTTGCCTAAAAAAAGATATCGGGAAAAGAACTTGACAAATACGATCCATGGTTGAGGGTATATAAGATTCGGCCCGGCCGAACTTTGCATGCTTTTACTTGTTTCTTCTAACATCCCCTTCATAATTAAGCAGCGGTTATTTTCAGCAAACAACAGGCTTTTCTGGAGTCAGCCTGCTGCTCTGAAATTGTACAACTACTGCTGTAATACCAGAACTAATGCTATAATAGTAGCAAGATTAGCTACTAATACTCAGCAGGCAGTGTATGCAAAAATGCAAATTTTGCTTATGAACATTCCACTAAGGAACGGGGGCAAACTTCTCACATATAAATGAGTGCAGTCCGATTCAAATTAAAGCTCAATGATAAGGGACCTCCTTTTTATAGCCGAGTCCGAACGGCGAGCCGCAGTGCGACAACTCTTTAGAGAGAAGTTTTACATGGCATAGTACCTCACAAATGTTGCCAGAATTAGGAGAGGAAAACCACAGCTGAAAATTTTTTCTGATGATCTCGCCAGGATTCGAACCCAGGCGTTCAGCGTCATAGGCGGACATGCTAACCTCTGCGCTACGGTGGCCTCCAGTGTATGTGCATGCTATTTTCATCAAACTTTTTTCTATGAGTGTATGTAAAGATTCAGTGCACTGGAATAGATCTCGAAAACCGTTTTTGAGAGAGAGATAATGGGAAAAGAACTCGACAAATACGATCCAAGGTGGAGGGTATATAACGACCGAACTTAGCACATTTTTACTTGTTTCCTCTAACATCCCCTTCATAATTAAGCAGCAGTCATTTTCAGCAAACAACTGCCTTTTCAGGAGTCAGCCTGCTGCTCTGAAATTGTAGAACTATTGCTGCTACAATAGCAGCAAAATTAGCCACTAATATTCAGCATTTTCATCAATCTTTTTTCTATGAGTGTATATAAAGATTCAGTGCGCTTGAATAGATCTCGAAATCCGTTCTTGAGTCCATTTTGAAGAATTCCTAAAATATTATCATTAAAAATTGGCATACGCCATTCAATCTCCCCTGAAAGAATGCATTTGCTAAAAATACATATCAAAATTTGGTTCTTGGTTCAGATTGTCCGAGACATTCCTCAACATATCCTGAGTATCTATCTCATCCAAAATGAAACTATTGGCTACTTTCGTCCTTCAGCCTGTCATGTTCACTAACCTCACAACCTAAGCGCTATTTTGGAGTCAAAGTTACGAATTTAGATCTAATATTATTCCTTATATCCGTTTTCTTCTTTTTCAGCTATTGTTTTAGAGCTTACCAACTTGTGTTATTTTATTTTATTTTTTCTTATTTAATTTAATTTTATTTTATTTTATTTTATTTTATTTTATTTTATTTTATTTTATTTTATTTTATTTTTTTATTTTATTTTATTTTATTTTATTTTATTTTATTTTATTTTATTTTTTTATTTTATTTTATTTTTATTTTATTTTATTTTATTTTATTTTATTTTATTTTATTTTATTTTATTTTATTTTATTTTATTTTATTTTATTTTGTTTTATTTTATTTTATTTTATTTTATTTTATTTTATTTTATTTTATTTTATTTTATTTTATTTTATTTTATTTTATTTTATTTTATTTTATTTTATTTTGTTTTATTTTATGTTATTTCATTTCATTTCATTTCATTTCATTTCATTTTATTTTACTTTATTTTATTTTATTTCATTTCATTTTATTTTATTTTATTTTTTTATGTTATTTTTATTTTATTTTATTTTTTTATGTTATTTTTATTTTATTTTATTTTATTTTATTTTATTTTATTTTATTTTATTTTATTTTATTTTATTTTATTTTATTTTATTTTATTTTATTTTATTTTATTTTATTTTATTTTATTTTATTTTATTTTATTTTATTTTATTTTATTTTATTTTATTTTATTTTATTTTATTTTATTTTATTTTATTTCATTTCATTTTATTTTATTTTATTTTATTTTATTTTATTTTATTTTATTTTTTTATGTTATTTTTATTTTATTTTATTTTATTTTATTTTATTTTATTTTATTTTATTTTATTTTATTTTTTATTTTATTTTATTTTATTTTATTTTATTTTATTTTATTTTATTTTATTTTTTTTTATTTTATTTTATTTTATTGTATTTTATTTTATATTATTTTATTTTATTTTATTTTATTTTATTTTATTTTATTTTATTTTATTTTATTTTATTTTATTTTATTTTATTTTATTTTATTTTATTTTATTTTATTTTATTTTATTTTATTTTATTTTATTTTATTTTATTTTATTTTATTTTATTTTATTTTATTTTATTTTATTTTATTTTATTTTATTTTATTTTATTTTATTTTATTGTATTTTATTGTATTTTATTTTATTCTATTGTTTAAATACAATTTCTATAGAAATATCTATTTATTTTTATATCGAATTTTTCACCATATCAGCATATAAAGACAAACATTTAGATGTGTAATTGAATAGCTTACACAACTCCTCTACGCAAATATGTTTATAATCATTACCATTTAATGCCCTTAAACTTGTTTTAATAATAAAAAAAGAAAAAAAACACCATAGTAATAGAAATAATAAACAAGCCCACCAGCCACGAGCTGGCAGCAACCAAACTTCTTCATCTTCTCCATTTGGTGTTTGGCCCAAGGTACAGAGACGCAATTAATGCCACAAAAACCTTTGTGGCCAACTTGATTGCTCTGTCTTTTTCCGGTACTTTGAGAGGCTCTCGTATTGTTGATGTTGTTGTAGACGAAAGTGATTTCTTGATAATATCGTAATTGCTGAACCAAAAATAAAAAATAAAGAAGAAAAGAAGTTGAGTGAAAAAAAATATAACCCAACAAGGTGATTGTGTAATAACATCGTATCCACCCTGAAAATCTCTTTGAATGAAAGTAAAAGTAGCAAGGCAAGCGAAAAATGTCTGTAAATGACGGTTAAATCAAACAACTACAAAAGTTAATTAAAAAAACGCGCCAATTAAAAACAAATTTAATGACACTCAAAGATCCACTTTAAGGGAGGTGAGAATCGTACTCAAGCAAACTCTCATTAACGTACAAAATGCGTATTGCATTTTCAATACAGCCGTCTTTTAACGTATGGTCGCAGAATTACGAATCCAAATCATACTATGGCAAAATATTGTATGGCCATTAAAGCTTTATGCAATTTCCAATGATAATTAAAGTCTATTGGAAATTTTAATGAAAATTAAATTGCTTCAACTATTTTAATGAGCTAAAAATTTCCATTAAAAAAAATAATGTGGAAAAAATTTGGTGTTAAAGAAATGTTTCAGTACATTTCCTTGACCCATTGTTAAAAAAAAGAGTTATAAAATCAATTTGAGTGTACTACTTCTATGAACAATTTGCAAATTTGCTCACAGACATATAAAGGAAAAGAAGTGTGATTTGTCCCATCAATAACCGCCGATTCAACTTTCCCTGTAATATAAGGCACTTCGGGCTGAGCAAAACTTCTTGGCAGAAAAGTTTTACACATCTCAAGACAAATGGTTAACCGTTAACAACCTCTAAACACTTTTTCTGATGTTTATAGGATTTTTATACAAGCCTTCAGCACTATAGGCAATAATTCAACCTATGCGACCAAGAACTCTCTTGCGGTAATTTTCGGAAAATCCATAGATGAATTTCCCTTAAGCTATCCCAAAACTTCTCCAAATAATATACATCGTTATTAAGACAATGTATGTCTCAAATGTGGGATAGTTGGGAGAAGAGTATCCAACATTTCAAGTCCCACATGAAGTAGACAACGAGCCTGATCATGACAATATGCAACTAAAACTAAAGCGTCATGAAATGATTAGGACTCTTACAACCAAACTTGTGATCAAATGTCTTGGGCCGCCTTGTCCTAAAAACTTCTTAAAAATGGCATGTGGCACAATAAGGAAGATTGTTGTTAGGGTCTGAAACTTTGCTTAATGAGCAAGTATATGAATGAACCCGTCCACTCTGAAAAATCCTCCAATGGGTATTAAGCTTTTGGGGTGAAGTGCCAGATGCATCCACCTCCAATAGATTATGAAATTTGACTTGTGAATGGGGGGTCCTACTCAACGCTACATAAATCTTCCAAACATAATCATGTGATCGTTTGAAGCCGATTAATGTCGGTTGAAGCATCTTCGTTACTCTTGCTATGCACCAATGAATCGTTGACTTAGAGCCCCAGGTCGTTCGTTGCTTTATGGGCTTGTTGAGATAATGGAGATAGGTCTGCGCGGTGACATTTTTCGACTCTACGGGATGAATATACGAGGGTTGCCTTTTTTATTTGGGGGTTAGAGTACAAAAACAAATATTAATCATAGAAAATCGCTGTATTGTTTTTCAAAATGTTCCCCAGATCTATACATTTTGCATGCGTTTGAATCAATTATCGAAATACTGTTGCCACTCAGATTGTGATATCTCCAAAACATGCATTCTGAACGCATCAACCGCTTCAGCAGGTATCGAAAAGCGTAGACCTCTCCTTTAAATGTTTACGTACGGGAATACAAAAAAGTGTGAGAGCTCGCATTGTCGTGGTGAAGAGTGATACGTCTTAGGAGGTTGGATTTCCTGATTTCTTGGAAGACAACTGACAAACAAATGGTTGTATACCACTCAGAATTGACTGTTTTGCGTTGTTCTAGTAGTAGGATTGTGACATGTCCTGTTTTTCCGAAAAAAACAGGCGATCATTTTGCTTGGAAGTATTTCATGCGTGAGCAATTTTTGTTTGATTTGGTTCTTCTTGAAACACCCATACATTCGACTGCTGTTTACTTTCGGGCGTAAATCCACGATTCATCAACTGTCACGATGTTATAGACGTGTTTCGAAGCACTGCGATCGTAGTTTTGGAGCATTTCTTTCGACCAATCGACACGAACCTGTTTTTTGAGTGTTTGACAAATTGTGTGAATTCAATGCGAACAAGTGCCCATGCACTATTGCCTAAGGTTGTCCCAATCTAACGATAGATCATATTACGATCTTGCAATATCAGCTGGCGCACAGCATCAATGGTTTTTGGAACAACCACTGATTTTGGAAGACCTTCACGAAATTGGTCTTGGAGTAAACTACGACCTCGGTTGAATTCACCATACCATCGATAAACACTGGTCCTTGATGAAGCTTCATCGACAAAAATTTATGTGAGTTCATCGATGCACAGTTGTTGAGTTAATCTTCGTCGAAAGTTGTAAAAAAGTTTCGCACGAAAATGTTCACGATTTAATTCCATTTTTTGGGCGAGATGAAGTTACTGTATATAATACAAATAGCGCTCGTATATCAAAACATTCTGAGTACGTTTAACCTTAAAAATGTCAAGCTTTACGATAGAGTTGACTGATTGCAACACAAGGTTAGTCCAATCCAGAAATTTAAAAGGCGACCCGTATGACCCTTAGAGCCGTCGTCCTCTGTACCGAGAGCAGGGATTTCGCTCGGCATGTTGTCTGGTCTCATAGGATGCTATTACATATCTCCATTAAAAGTCTACGTGTGCACGGGAGAGGCCCACCTATATTTGCCATTAGCCGACTGAGTTCCGCCGTTATCCCAGCTGCCTTTGTTGTCACGTGCTGGATTTGCTCTGCATAGGGCAGCTTTGAATCCAGTCGGATCCCTACACCCAAAAAAATAAAAAGCAACCCTCTATTGTCGTACCGGGCAGTGGTGGAGCACACACCATCGCAAGAATGGTTTCTATAGTCACAAAGGGCAAGTAGAGCGCCAGGCTATACTCCGCGAAGTACAGCACCCAGAGTGAAATTCTAACGGGTCATACACGGCTCTACCACAGGATACTATCGAGAGATGGCAACAAAGTTGGCCGGATGACAACATGGTTAGGAGGACGCAACGACTAAAATCCGATGTACCGACGTGAAGAGGTAGGAAACACGGCGACGTCAATTATTTTGCCACACGGATGTTGACAGCACATGATTACTTCCAGATCATCAAATGATCATCTATTAAGTGCATTTATGAGGAGCTAGAAGTTGCAGACGATGTGGAACACTCATTATACTACTGAGAATGCTGCAAAGTGGGAGAAAATGGAAAAAAATTATTAAAATATATGACAAGGCGAGTTATTGGCATCTTCAAATAACCAATGGCCAACATCAGCATCTGTGCCCAGGTAAGGGGCGGCTAGAGCTAAGCGTCGGATCTTAAAGTACCATGATTTGCGAATCTGCTCCTGCACCTCTCTATAGAGAAGATGCAGTATACGCGCTGGCGGATATATTGAAGAAGTACAAGGCAGATATTACCGCCTTACAGGAACACGAGGCATGAATTTGGCTGAAACAACTTGTCTCAAGCTTTACTCCCGTGGATGTGAGGCCATCACTGAATACATCGAAATATCCATTTCCGACCCTTTAAAATATATTTATTCTTGATCAGCGTAAAAATCTAAGACGATCTAGCCGTGTCCATCCGCCTGTCTGTTGCAATCACGCTACAGTCTTTAATAATAGAGATATTGGGGTGAAACTTTGCACAGACTCTTTTTTTTTGTCCACAAGCAGGTTAAGTTCGAAGATACTACAATATATCGGATTATATTTTTATATAGTCCGCATATAGACCGATCCGCCGATTTAGGGTTTTAGGCCCATTGAAGGCGCATTTATTGTACTATTTCGCCGAAATTTAGAACAGTGAGTTGTGTTAGGCCCTTCGGCATCCTTCTTCAATTTGGCCTACATCGGTCCATATAGACCGATCTCTCGATTTATGATCTTGGGCCCATAAAAGGCGCATTTATTGTCTGATTTCGCCGAAATTTGGGACAGTGAGTTGCGTTGGGCTATTCGACAACTTTCTGCAATTTGACCAAGATCGGTCCTGATTTGGATATATCTGCCATATAGAGCGACATCTCGATTTAAGGTCTTGGGCCCATAAAAGTAGGTTTTATTGTACGCTTTCGCCGAAATTTAGGACAGTGAGTTGTGTTAGGCCCTTCCATATCCTTCTTCGATTTGGCCTAGATCAGTCCAGATTTGAATATAGCTGCCATATAGACCAATCTCTCGATTCAAGGATTTGGGCCCATACAAAGCGCCTATTTT
The DNA here is from genome assembly GCF_963082655.1 of Stomoxys calcitrans. Classification (NCBI taxonomy): domain Eukaryota; kingdom Metazoa; phylum Arthropoda; class Insecta; order Diptera; family Muscidae; genus Stomoxys; species Stomoxys calcitrans. The sequence goes on along the minus strand of NC_081553.1, from coordinate 67,631,307 downwards.
TGCCCGATTTCGCCAAAATTTAGGACAGTGAGTTGCGTTTGGCTCTTTGACAAACTTTCTGCATTTTGGCCCAGATCGGTCCAGATTTGAATATAGCTATCGTATAGACCGACCTTTCGGTTTAAGGTCTTGGGCCCATAAAAGGCGCATTTATTCTCCGATTTCGCCGAAATTTGGGACAGTGAGTTTTGTTGGGACCTTGGACATCCCTCTTTAATTTGGCCTAGACCGGTGCAGATTTGGATATAGCTGCCATATAGACCGATCTCTCGATTTAAGGTCTTGAACCCATAAAAGGCACATTTATAATCCGATTTCGCTGAAATTTGGTACAGTTAGTTTTGTTGGGACCTTGGACATCCCTCTTCAATTTGGCCTAGACTGGTCCAGATTTGGATATAGCTGCCATATAGACCGACCTCTCGATTTAAGGTTTTGGGCCCATAAAAGGCGCATTTATTATCCGATTTCACCGAAATTTGGGACAGTAAGTTGTGTTGGGGCCTTCAACAACCTTCTTCAATTTGGCCTAGATCGGTTCAGATTTGGATATAGCTGCCATATAAACCGATCTCTCGATTAAAGGTTTTGGACTCATAAAAGGCACATTTATATTCCGATTTCGATTAAATTTGTTACAGTGACTTATGTTAGGCTTTTCGACATCCATGGTTGATATCGGTCGTTATTGGGATATGGCTACCAAAAAGACCAATATTTTGTCCTGCACAATTGAACAATGACTTGTACTTATTAGACCACTCAATTACCGTGTCGAATTCGGTACAAATTGGACCACATTTCGATGAAATTACTATGGGGCTTAAATTATGCATTTTTCACCGGCTTATGATGAAAGATGGTTTACATCTATACCTGAGGTGGTGGGTTTCCAAAGTTCGGCCCGATCGAACTTAAGGCATTTTTACTCGTTATTGCCATCTTAACTTCGACAATCCATTAGGAAATAAAATTTTCATAATTATATTGCGCCGGTTATAGGTTTTAAATAACTTTTTCGTTTTATATTCCAGGTGATGGGACATTGGCTTAATCCCGCTGTAAGGTAAGTTTTTTTACGATTATTTTGTTAGTTTATTTTTTTCGAATTATTTCATTAGTTCTTTAAAAAATAATAGAATTGTGATAAAAAAATATGTTAATATTAATAAATCGACCCAAGTGTGATATATTGTAAGAATCTTTAATTTCCATATTTGGTTAAACATTTGATACACTTTTTATTAAGGTTGAATTAAAATTTAATTGGACAGTAGATTATAGATAAAAGTTCTCCTAAGTTTTGAGGGTATATTCTGGGTTATTTTGATTTTTTAAGTAATACCTGTGTTAGCCAATTTTATGACGTTAATATGATAATATAAAATTTTTACTACTACACCATTATCTCAAAAAATTTCTCCGATGTGATTGAATTTTGAAACAGAGTGTAATAGTTGGCCTTCAAACAGCTGTGTCAAACGCGGTCCCCTTCAGTTTGCTTTAGTTATACATCTCATAGAGAAGTACCCCGGATTGGGGCTATATATGTGGTCTAAAACGCTTCGAAATAGTGCAACTACTGAAAAATAACTATCGTCTAAAACCGTTGGTCGCCTGTAAAACCATTTTTTCGCCTGCATAAAATATGATGGCTCTCTTACATGATTACTTACCGAAATCCGTATTCTGTAATTTATCAACCATCAAAAATGCCTTCAATATTAAAATTGCCAAAGAATTTTAATTTTCGCACCATCTGCCCTTAGGCAAAAATGCCGGTCTGTCTCATGGTGTTGTTACCAATTTGATGGACAAGTTTAAGTAGTTATTTATTCGATATTGTTTTATCCTCATGGCATTTCTTTTGAATTCTCCCATTGCTACATTGTCCGAAACGGATGAAATGGTTTCGTAACAGCACTTGGGCACTATCAGAGATTAAGGCATAATAAAATCATACGCATCTGTCGAAATTCATGAACGCACCCAAAACATTCCACTACAGAAACTTTCACTTTCGCACGCCTTTTTGTATTCCTTCCAGCCATCCTCATCCTCAACGGTGATGGCGATATTGAGATACGTTCAACAGGCAGCTCACTTACCAAGTGGAATGTGCACCATTCCTGTTTTAATGAACTTCGGTGATTCATTAATTTAATGCCCAATACTGTGCAGCCAGTTTACAACATTTGCCAGCTATTTTGCAATGTTTGCAACGCATGGTTTTCCTTGTAGGAAAGGAGAGTATTGCAAGCGTGTGGTAAACTGTAATTTTATAATTGGAAAATCAGACATTTCTTTATTTTATTAAAATAAATTCTCCAAAGGAACTTTGGTTGCCGTAAATATAATAATATTGCATGCAGAAAAAAATCTTAAACCAAAAGTTATGCACAACAGATTACAAGTAAAGTGGTTTCCAATAAGAGGTGTTATTTCGGTTTTCAAAAAAATTAAAATTTTTTAGATAAATGATCGGATGTTTATTTCATACTAAAGAGGAAAGTATGGCGTTTGTAATGGAAACATAAACCATAAGAATAAGAATCAAAGGTTATGCAGAACAGATTTCCAATAAAGGGTATTACAATAAGTGATGTTATTCGCTATTCAAAGAAAAATTGGATTTTGTAGAAATATGATCGGATGTTTATTTCCTAGTAAAGAGGTACGCCGTTAATAATGAATAAGAACATCAGCAATATTAACAAGAGGATTAAAAATTTGCCATATTCATGTTCAGAGTATACTTAATATATTGATGATGTATTGATGTTGTAGGTATTACAGATACATGGCTCAATCCATCAATACCCGACACTTTTATTGGAATGAAGAGTTATTCTGCATTTCGATCTGACAGGGAAAGACTTGGTGAAGTTGTTGCAATTTTCGCAAGGAACATTCTTAAACCAAAATTTCGTCTAGGATCGAATACTGGTGATGGGATCGAGTATATTTTCATTGATCTCAGGTTCAATAATAGGAGAGCGTCAGTTAGTTACATCTATAGACATAACATTACCATTGATTCTGATTACCTCAATGATATATTGGAGACTGTATGCAGTGGCCATCACAGGCGAGTTTAGTTGAAATATTTTCATCAACCCATTTTTGATGGATAACATATTGATGGATAACATCGATCGATTCAAATAAAGATTTCATGAATTTTTCTGAATTTTATTTGTTTTGTTTTTTTGTGAAAAACTTTTCCTATAGTAAAGTAAAGTAAAAAGTAAATCACCCTTTACTTAAGTATTGTCTAATGCTATGTTTCAGCAATACACAATAGGGTGACTTGTGTTTTCCCTACTTCGATCTCAACATGTTTTAGCATTTATTCAAAATTCTTTACCATTAAGGGGTCCTGTCCCATCTCAATGGAGTATTTGCATACAGCAACTTAAACCTAACCTAACCTATGATAAAGGAATATATCCTAGAAATTAAATTTTCTAAAATCTCCAAAAATTGGATTTCTTTTTTCTTTTTCCGTTTATGGTCCATGGTCCAAAGACTCCCTCCCCACATCTCCATCTCGCATATTTATTAAAATGTATGAAAAAAAAACCATTTTGAATTTGATCATGATTAAACATTCGCACATATATTGCTATGGAAATTTTTGCCTGCAAACTGGTTTTGGCTTAAATGCACTGTACCAGTTGTTATTGTTTTCTTTTCATTTTTCGCTTTTCTCCATCTCTGTTAATGCTATGGCCATCCACAGGAAAAGGCTTTATCACATGTCTGCGCGGCACCGCACGTTGAACTTTAGGCTTTTAGTTGTCGGCGGTGGGAAGCGTGAGATAAACTTGAACAAGAGTTACAACGAATTTATATGAAAGTGAATTTGGTTTTTCCTTTTGCCGAGTGATGTTTTTAACTGGCAACAGACACTATAATAATAAATGTCATTGTGATCCCTTTGATGGCTTTCTGAAGCGAAGCCGTTGAGTGAAGTTTTTCCAAAGGCTCAATGCGAAGAAAGGAAATTAACTTCAACATGTGTTCATATCCATATGCAAAAAAAATAGCATTGTGCGTGTGTTATTGATAAACATTTTCTTAAAAGCTTTTCGGTATGGAAAAATAATAAAGCCAATGACAGATTTTGCCTTACGAGTAGTGGAAAACAGAATCCTTTGAAGTACACAAGAAAAAGTGCATTCTCTGGTTTTATTATTGTAATCTTAACCTGCAGTCAAATATGTGTCAAATTAATATTGTCAAGAAAGTTTTTTTTTATACCCACCATCGAAGGATGATGAGTATAAAAACACATCGAAATATCCATTTCCGACCCTATAAAGTATATATATTCTTGATCAGCGTAAAAATCTGAGAAGATCTAGCCATGTCTATCCCTCTGTCTGTTGAAATCACGCTAAAGTCTTAAAAAATAGAGATATTGAGCTGAAATTTTGCACAGATTCTTTTTTATACCCTCCACCATAGGATGGGGGGTATACTAATTTCGTCATTGTGTTTGTAACTACTCGAAATATTCGTCTGAGACCCCATAAAGTATATATATTCTTGATCGTCGCGACATTTTATGTCGATGTAGCCATGTCCGTCTGTCCGTCCGACCTGTCTGTCGAAAGCACGCTATCTTCGGAAGGAGTAAAGCTAGCCGCTTGAAATTGCACAAATACTTCTTATTAGTGTAGGTCAGTTGGTATTGTAAATGGGCCACATCGGTCCATGTTTTAATATAGCTGCCGTATAAACCGATCTTGGGTCTTGACTTCTTGAGCCTCTAGAGTGCGCAATTCTTATCCGATTGGAATGAAATTTTGCACGAAGTATTTTATTATGATATCCAACAACTGTGCCAAGTATGGTTCAAATTGGTCCATAACCTGGTTAGCTACCATATAAACCGATCTTGGGTCTTGACTTCTTGAGCATCTAGAGGGCGCAATTCTTATCGGATTTTAATGAATTTTTGCACGTAGTATTTTATTATGATATCCAACAACTGTGCCAAGTATGGCTCAAATTGGTCCATAACCTGATATAGCTGCCATATAAACCGATCTGGGGACTTGACTACTTGAGCTTCTAGAGGGCGCAATTCCTATCCATTTGGCTGAAATTTTGCATGACGTATTTTATTCTTACTTTCAACAACGGTGTCAAATAAGGTTCAAATCGATTTATAATCTGATATAGCTGCCATATAAACCAATCTGTGATCTTGATTTCTTGAGCCTCTAGAGGTCGCAATTATTATCCGATTTGTCTGAAATTTTGTACTACGGATCCTCTAATGACCATCAATATACGTGTTTATTATGGTCTGAATCGGTCTATAGCCTGATACAGCTCCCATATAAATCGATCTCTCTATTTTACTTCTTGAGCCCCCAAAGAGTGCAACTGTTATTCGAATTGACTGACACTTTACACAGGTCTCCAACAAATTGGGTTGCCCAAAAAGTAATTGCGAATTTTTCATATAGTCGGCGTTGACAAATTTTTTCACAGTTATCAGCTGTTACTTTTAGCTTGCTTTAGAAAAAAAGTGTAAAAAAAGTATATATGATTAAAGTTCATTCTAAGTTTTATTAAAAATGCATTTACTTTCTTTTAAAAAATCCGCAATTACTTTTTGGGCAACCCAATATAATATAATTGTGGTCCAAACCGGACCATACCTTGATATCGCTCTAATAGCAGAGCAAATCTTTTCTTATATCATTTTTTGCCTAAGAAGAGATACCGGGGAAAGAACTCGACAAATGCGATCCATGGTGGAGGGTATATAAGATTCGACCCGGCCGAACTCAGCACGCTTTTACATGTTTATTCATAAGCAGGTTAAGTTCGAAGATGGGCTATACGGACTATTTCCTGATATAGCCCCCATAAAGACCGATCCGAAGACAGTGAGTTGTGTTAGCCCCCTTGACATTCTTCTTCAATTTGGCCCAGATCGGTCCAGATTTGAATATAGCTGACATATAGACCGATCTCTCGATTTAAGGTTTTGGGCCAAAAAAAGGCGCATTTATTGTCTGATGTCGCCGAAATTTGGGACAGTGAGTTGTGTTAGGCCCTTCGACATCCTTCTTCTATTTGGCCCAGATCGGTCCAGACTTGAATATAGCTGCCATATAGACCGATTTACATATTTCGATATAGCTGCTATGGGGCATTGGAGGCCACCGTAGCGCAGAGGTTAGTTAGTTAGTAGTTAGAGGTTAGGTAAGAATAAAATTTTCAGCGGTGGTTTTCCCCTCCTAATGCTGGCAACATTTGTGAAGTACTATGCCATGTAAAACTTCTCTCCAAAGAGGTGTCGCACTGCGGCCCACCGTTCGGACTCGGCTATAAAAAGGAGGCCCCTTATCATTGAGCTTAAACTTGAATCGGACTGCAGTCATTGATATGTGAGAAGTTTGCCCCTGTTCCTTAGTGGAATGTTCATGGGAAAAATTTGCATTTTCTATGGGTCATAAGGTATGCATTTTTCGCCGGATTTTGACGAAAGATGATTTACATATATACCCGAGGTGGTGGGTATTCAAAATTTGGCCCGACCGAGCTTATCGCCTTTTTACTTGTTTGTATTCATTTGGTTTATGGAGTTTGTAGTAAATGAGGATTTTGCTTCAAACTCATGTTCTAATCTAATCTAAAGATTACTACGATAACTTTGAAACTGGTAACAACCGCTTCTTGGGTTTTGATCACAAATGTTTATAGCAGATTCAGGTTTCTAGGTTACTCTATGCGTGTCCACAAAAATACGCATCACTCAGCATTGCCACCGTTTGTTTTGAAAATCGTAGTAAATCTGGACATCGGTCCAGACCACACTCAGTGTTCCAAACTTCAGCTAATTCGTATTATAAATTCGCCATTTGTGGGATCGCGGCGAGAATATCAGAAAAAATTTCAGTGATGGTTATCCCCTCTTAATGCTGGCGACGTTTGTGAGGTACTGTACCATCTGGTATGGCAGCCATGTAAAAACTTCTCCACTAAAAAAAAGGTGTCGCAATGCTATAAAAAGGATGCCCCTTATCATTGAGCTGAAACTTGAATAGGACAGCACTCAGTGGTATGTGAGAAGTCCGCCCTTATTCCTTAATGTAATGTTCATGGGCAAATTTGCATTTGTGGGACTAATATTTTTAATCGGTATTTTGGATTTTTCATGCGCTCCGTCATAGCAGAAGGTATACAAACTTGGCATTCCGTTCACATATGCATATACTCTGATCGTCTTAACATCACAAGATGAGCTGTTTGAAACCGGAGGCTATAGGATAATGTCGTGAGGATGAACCCTCTCGAGCAAAGCAATTCCTTTCAACCCTCCATATTGCGTTTAAACAGAAGAGCAGTAGCTAAGCTTAAAAATAATTAGGCAGCAAGAGCCGATGGATTACCAGCTGCTCACTTTAAGACCGTTGGCGATTAGACCGTTGGTGATAACGTGATAATGATGATAACGTGATAATGATTGCTGACGACTGTAGTGCTTACATAATGCTTAAGAAACATAAGGCAACAGGAGCCGATAAGTCAACAGCTGAACTATTTCATACTCGAAGCGACAGTATGATATCGTTTAGATGGTACCTTCGAACCAATTCCTGGTGACAGCATTGAAATGATAGCGCCAAGCTAGAATAACAGTAAACAGCCTAAGGAATATAAAGGTACCAGGAGTCGATGGGTTGCCAACTTAGTCATTTAAGCCTTAAGAGGTGGAAATAGGTGTTAGCGAAATTTTGTGTGCTCTCATATAGTACCCTAAAAATAAAAATTTGGTATCCAAATTTCGGATGGGGTACCTAGGGGGATGCCCCATCCTTTAACCTACCAAACATATATTTAGACCAATCACGATAATATGGGACTCAAATAATAGGTATTTAGGATAAGAAAACGTATCTGATATCCAATTGTCGTACCAACTGCTAGGGGGACCACCCCAACACCCATAACACCCCCAAATCGGACATATTTACCGACCATGGCAATATGGGACTCAAATAAAAGTATTTGCGAGTAGAATACGAGTCTGATATCCAAATGTGGGACCACGTTTCTGGGGGGTTCACCCCTTCCCCCAAACACACCCCAAACAGGACTTATTTACTGACCATGGGAATATGTGACTAAAATAAAAAGTATTTGAGTGTAGAATTCGAATCTGATATCCAAATATGGGACCAAGTGTTTGGGGGGCCGCTTCTCCCCAAAAACATCCTCCAAAGGGGACAAATCTACGACCATAGCAATATGGGGTTCAAATGAAAGGTCTTTAGGAGTAAAGCGCGAATCTAATATCAATATTCGGGAAAAGTGTCTATGGGGGCAACCCACCCCCACAACACCACCCAAATAGGAAGTATTTGCTGACCATTGCAATATGAGGCTCAAATAAGAGGGTTTTTACGTTTCCGATATATTTTCAAGTCCAACTCACTGAGTGGCCGCCCATCCCCCAAAACACCCCCCAAGTCGGTCATGTTTGCCGACTATGGAAATATGGGACTCAAATTAAAGGTATTTGGGAGTAGACCACGTATCTGATATTTCAATTAGTGACCAACTGTCTAGGGGACGTCCCACCACCATAACAACCTCCAGACAATTTGAGTTGAGACAATTGAGTTTCTAGGGCCATTAACCCCAAACCGGACATATTTGGCGACTTTTGCAATAAGGAGTTTAAATGAGATTAGGAAACTAATTTGATGTCCAATTTTGGGGCTAATAAATGATTTATAGATGTATGAGAATAGAGCACGTTGCACCCCAATCCCCAAAACACCCCTAAATCGGGCATATTTACCGACCATGTCAATGTGGAGCTTAAATGAAAGGTATTTGGCGGTAGAGCCAGAATTTATACCCACTTTCGGGACCAATTTTCTGGGGGTTTACCCCTTTCCCAAAATACCCCACAAACAGCAATTTTTTAGTGATCATCGCAATATGGGGCTCATATAAAGCTATTTAGGAGTAGAAACGGATTTGATATCCAAATTTAGGATCATGTATTTAGGGAATCACCCCTTTCCCAAAACACCCCCAAAGGGTAAAAATTTGTCGACCATGCCAATATGTGGCTCAAATGAAAGGTATTTGAGATTTGAAAACGAATTTGATAACCTCTTTTGGGGCCATGTGTTTGGGGGACGTCTCATCGTGTAACTCCCCTAAACCAACGGCAATATGAGTTTTAAATAAATGGTATTTGAAAGAAGAGCACGATGCTGAAATTTTTTCGGCTCTCTTGTAAAATATTCCTTCGATTTGCCTTTTTTCACCCATACTAAAAATGATTCATATGGGTCTTTACATAGATATGGGTCCCATATGAACGGATCCCCTAATTTGGCCTACCGGGCCCTTTGAAGCCATTTCGTTCGCCGTTTTGCCTCCTTCAAAATAATCCCTGTGTAAACAAACCTATTAATGTTCAAATTGTCAGCAGAATCCAAGATAGCCCGACGCGGCCCAACTTGGTGCATTTTTGACTGTTTCCGATAAAGTTTCAATCGCTTTAGAAAAATTAATTAAGTACTAAAAATCTTAAGTTTTGTTAAATATCGGAAATTCGTTTTTTTTTTTTGCTTTGCTCTCACTTTATGAGTTTTCCGTTACAATGGCATGCATCAGCAAAGGAAATTCATTAAATAAAAGTAAGAGAAAAAAAATCATTAACAAGTTTTGTGCAAACACCTTCCCATGAGAAAATCACTTTATATTCGTTAGGTTAGGAATCGTAACTGAGACATGAAGAGCATCATTAAAGCATTTTTATATTCAAGTGCGCAGGCGCAACAATTTCATCAAAGTGCCATGTAGTTAACGAAAGACTCCATCCAGCCATCCAGCCATCCATCCACACTTGAATTTCATTCAACTTTGGAGTTAATTCCAAAGAAGTAGGGTAGGTTAGCGCATTGGCCGGTCGCAGTGTCGTGGACATCACTTAAAATTTTCTTACTTGCTGTGGTAGTTGTAATCTGGTTTTCCATTTTTCTTTTTGGCTTTTTGCTCGACAGGTAACTTCTTTTTAACAACTTGTGTGTTATTGTTTCTCTTGTCCGAAACTTGAAAATAAATTTCACTTTCTTTCCAGTTTACAGTTACATGGTCGGTGCCCGAGTATTATTCCCCCTCATTGTAAGGCGACTTTCAATATGCGTTTATGACAAAAAGGCAAAAAACAAAAAAAAGACGTTGAAATTTAAACTTTGCAAAATATGAATGGCCAATAAGTAAAGTAAATACGATGGGAGACTTGATGCAATTTTTTTTCTTCTTATCGCTGTTGACTGGCATTTCATGTAATATGAGTATGACTTGAAGCCTTTAGGGTGTACACACAGCATCGAATAATTGTAGATTTTCTCTTTGGTCATAAATTAAAAAAAAAAAAAAATTAAAAACTACAAAAAAAATTGTAATAAAAAGCAATAAGAAATTATGTGATGTTGGTTTTGCAGATAAAATGGGCAGTTTGTGAGAGTCTGTACTTATTTTTGAAAATCGATAAAACCCTGCAGTCAAATAATAGTGTTTGGTGTTTATTCATATATCTTTAAAAGCCATAGCTTCAATATTAAAACGAATAAACTTGCAAAATAAGCCTTTTATGAGAGCAAAAATAAAATAAAATAAAATAAAATAAAATAAAATAAAATAAAATAAAATAAAATAAAATAAAATAAAATAAAATAAAATAAAATAAAATAAAATAAAATAAAATAAAATAAAATAAAATAAAATAAAATAAAATAAAATAAAATAAAATAAAATAAAATAAAATAAAATAAAATAAAATAAAATAAAATAAAATAAAATGAATTAAAATAAAATAAAATAAAATAAAACACAATAAAATAAAATAAAATGAATTAAAATAAAATAAAATAAAAAATAAAATAAAATAAACTATAAAATAAAATAAAATATAATAAAACACAATAAAATAAAATAAAATGAATTAAAATAAAATAAAATAAAAAATAAAATAAAATTAAATTAAATAAACTATAAAATAAAATATAATAAAATAAAATATAATAAAATAAAATAAAATAAAATAAAATAAAATAAAATAAAATAAAATAAAATAAAATAAAATAAAATAAAATAAAATAAAATAAAATAAAATAAAATAAAATAAAATAAAATAAAATAAAATAAAATAAAATAAAATAAAATAAAATAAAATAAAATAAAATAAAATAAAATGAATTAAAATAAAATAAAATAAAAAATAAAATAAAATTAAATTAAATAAACTATAAAATAAAATATAATAAAATAAAATATAATAAAATAAAATATTTCATTTGGTTTAATGCCTTTCTATTCAAGCACACAAGTCTTTTGCAAAATTCATTTGCTCTTCGCACTGATTTTATTTTTATACCCTTCACCATAGGATGGGGAAATACTAATTCATCATTCTGTTTATAACACCTCGAAATATGCGTTTAAGACCACATAAAGTATATATCGTCATGTCATTTTAAGTCGATCTAGCCATGCCCGTTCGTCTGTCCGTCCGTCTGTCTGTCGAAAGCACGCTAACTTTCGAAGGAGCAAAGCAAGCCCCTTAAAATGTTGGGATTGTAAATGAACCGAATCGGCCCATGTTTTGATATAGCTGCCATATAAACCGATCTTGGGTCTTGACTTCTTGAGCCGCTATAGGGCGCAATTCTCGTCCGATTTAAATACAATTTTGCACGTAGTGTTTTAGTTTCACTTCCAACAACTGCGCTAAGTATGGTTCAAATCGGTCCATGTTTTTATATAGCTGTCATATAAACCGATCTTGGGTCTTGACTTCTTGAGCATCTAGAGGGCGCAGTTCTCATTTGATTTGGCTGTAATTTTGCACGTGGTGTTTTGGTATCACTTCCAACATTTGTGCGAAGTATGGTGAAAATCGGTCCATAACCTAATATAGCTGCCATATAAACCGATCTGGGAACTTGACTTCTTGAGCCTCTAGAGAGCGCAATTCTCATTCGATTTGGCACACATTTTGTACAACGGCTTCTTCCATGACCTTCAACATACGTGAGCAATATCGATCTATAGCTTAATACAGCTCCCATATAAATCGATAACCCGACTTACTTCTTGAGCTTCTTGAGTTCGGCCCGGCCGAACTTAGCACGCTCTCACTTGTTCTTTATTTAAAGGCCCGAGGAGGAGACTATTGAGCACATGGCTCTCCTTTCTGTGGAGCCGTTTCTTCTGTGATCTGGGTGAACTAGCGAACATACCTCTGGTATGTCTACTGAGTTTGTTGAGAGAACAGGATGGTTCCGACGGGGGGTGCTCCAGCGTAGATAAATCCGTGCTTGAATGGGGACGAGCGTTTTTTCACCCCCTGCTCAGTTTCTCCACTCCTCCGACTTCCTTTTATTCGTGTATAACCTCTAGTCTGATGCCTCGCATCTTCTTTCTCTCTTTTTCTCTCTCTAGGGTTCCACAATGGGCCAAAATGGCCTCGGTGTGAACTCACCTTTTTGTGAGCAACCCATTCAACCTAACCTAAACTAAGGACCGTCACGTTGTAATAACAAAGATAAATATTTTATGACAATTTTTGATTACTATGCCCTCTCTCTGTTCGTGTTGGCGTCTCCATTCAGTTTATCCAATTGTAAACAGCCAGTAGATGGCGCTACATTTAATGTTGCTTCTACTTGGTTGGAGTGTCTTAATGCCTATAACATTGATCATCATGTAGTAGTTTTCATAAAATGACTATACGAATACCTACTAAGTAGTCATTATTTAATCGTTTTTTATACCTACCACCATAGGATGGAGGTGATCCAGTGATTCCGTTTGTAACACCTCGAAATATCGATTCCATAAAGTATATATTCTTGATGGTCTCAACATTCTGAGTCGATGTAGCTATGTCCGTCCGTCCGTCTGTCGATATCACGATAGCGGTCGGTTTCGTTAGGGACTGCAAATGGGCTATATCGGTTCAGATTTGAATATAACTCTCATATAAACCAATCTCCCGATTTGACATCTTGGGCCCCTGGAAGCGACAATTTTCGTCCGATTAGGCCAAAAGTTTTGCACATTGTATTTTGTTACGACCTCCGACAACTGTGTTAAGTCCGGTCCAAATCGTTTTATAAGCTGATATAGCTCCCATATAAACTGATATCCCGACTTCTAGAGTCATGACAAGCCGCAATTTTTTCCGATTTGGCTTAAAATTTGCACAAAGTGTTCTGTTATGACTTCCAACAACTGTGCTAAGTACGCTCAAAATCGGTCTATAACCTGGTATAGTTCCCATATAAACCGGACTCTCAATTATCCTTGTTCGTTTCCTAGAAGCTTTAATTTTTGCTTCTTTGATAGATATACCAAACATCTGTAGAATAAAAGTATGCCCTTCAACCAAATTTATTTTGTATAAATTTGTATGAGAATCCATGGTGGTGGGTTCGCAAGATTCGGCCCGGCCAAATTAAGCACGCTTTACTTGTTTTCAAATATGTCAATATATGAGCAGAATAAGAATATCATATTCACGAACCACAAACTCATACCTTCCATTCGAATCGCAAAATGCCATTGACGGTGTAAAAAGAGTCTGCATAGACGTTAGCTTTAATATAACCCCACAAAAATAGTCTAAAGGCGTTAAATCGCACGATCTAGGCAGCCAATTGACCGGTTCCGAACGTGAAATAATATGTTCACCGATCTCGTCTCTCAATGAGTCCGTTGTTACGCGTGCTGTGTGGCATGAGGCACCATCTTATTGAAACCACATGTCATGCAAGTCAAGCTCTTGCAATTTGGGCAAAAAAAAGTTAGATATCATCTCACGGTAGCACACGCCATTCACCTTTACGTTACGATTCACATGATCTGTAAAGAAGTACGGTCCAATGATGCCACCAGCCCCTAAACCGCACCAAACTGTGACTTTTCTGGACGCATTGGTATCTCTTGCAATTCTCGCCTCTCAATAGGTCCATTGTTACGCGTGCTGTGTGGCATGTGGCAACGTCTTGTTGAAACCACATGTCATGTAGGTCAACCTCTAGCATTTTGGGCAAAAAAAAGTTGGATATCATCTCACGGTAGCACACACCATTCACCTTTACGTTACGGTTCGCATGATCTGTAAAGAAGTACGGTCCAATGATTCCACCAGCCCATAAACCGCATCAAACTGTGACTTTTTCTGGATGCATTGATAGGTAGCTCTTGCAATGCTTCCGGCTGATTTTCGCTCCAAAATCGAAAATTCTGCTCATTTACTTATCCATTGAGCCAAAAGCGCGCTTCATCGCTGAATGTAAGAAGCGCGCGATGAACTTTCTTAACAAAGCACGCATTTTGATAACAAAATTCATTAATTCGCATGCGTTGTTCGTTTGTAGGACGATTCATGTTTAAATTATATTCCAAACTGAAGATGTTTGACAGTGAAACAAAACAGGAAACGTTCGTAAGCTCTCTAAACCAGTGTTGCCAAAAGGATAATAGCTAAAAATCACCCTTTATATAGATATTTAATATCTCTTAATATATTGGGTTGCCCAAAAAGTAATTGCGGATTTTTCATATAGTTTTTTCACAGCTTGTGACTCTGTAATTGCATTCTTTCTTCTGTCAGTTATCAGCTGTTACTTTTAGCTTGCTTTAGAAAAAAAGTGTAAAAAAAGTGTATTTGATTAAAGTTCGTTTTAAGTTTTATTAAAAATTAATTTACTTTCTTTTAAAAAATCCGCAATTTCTTTTTGGGCAACCCAATAGCTTTATAAAAATATGAAATTTTGTTTTGTTCCTCTAAAATCTTCTAACGGCTGCTTAATATGGTGAACTTTCTTAGCATGTCATTCAACATCTGCCTGCCTTGTGCAATTTGACCTTGATTTGAGTTTAGCTGGCACAGACGGTGAATATTGCATTCGATTTCTTGAATCTAAAATCAGTGCGTTACAGTAGCCTATCTTTAACATCAATACCATATCCTCCTTTTGGATTAGTCGTTATGTAAATCTTCTCCCATAAATTTCATCTGAACACTTTTTTTCTCATAAAATCTATCTTTGCTTGACCCATCCTTTGAGTTTATCACACCTGACTTCTTTTAATGATGCATAGCAATTGCGTGTTAACATGTCTATCGCAACTATCGCGCCTCTATGACAACATTCACGATAACCCATTCATGCGTTGGCTTCATGCCGTTTTGCTATTCATTCACAAAGTTATGGAAATGACGAAGCACCCATAACACTTTTATAATTATAATGATTGTGATGAAATGTATTCGCCCTACGGACATCTCCATTCAACAATTAACACTGTAAAAGTAGCAACTTGTCATGTTTTGTCGACACATAGAAAAATGAGGCGCGTTTTTTACCCGATTAAAAATATTGTTAAAATAAATCACTTGAATATAAAGGTGTTAGATTTAAGTTGGTCATCGGAGTTTAAAATAAAGTTTATGATATGACAGAAATTTCACAAGTCAATGCTATTGTGACCTGAAACAAGATGACATTTTTTTCTCTGTGTAGCTAGTTTCAATACCTTTGAAAAAAAAAAAACAAAAATTGGTGAAAAATGTTTTTGGTGTTGGCCAAACTTTGTTTTTGGGAAATAATAAACAAAAGATCTTCCATGCGAACCGTTAGTTATAAACCAGGTCACGATTTTAGTCATTTATTTAAGAAAGCCCAAATTGTGGAAAATTATGTTGTTCGAAATAACGTGTAACACATTTCATTTGTATTGACTATTAAAAACATTAAGTAGTCTAAAACTGAATATAACAAGTAAAAAGGCGTAAAGTTCGGCCGGGCCGAACTTCGGATACCCACCACCTCGGTTATATATTTGTAAACCACCTTTCGCAAAATCTGGTGACAAATGCATACCTTATGCTCCATAGGAGCTATATCGAAATATGTTCCCATTTGGACCAAATACAAGTCATTGTTATATTGTGTATAAAAAATATTGGCCTTTTAAGTAGTCCTATATCTAAAAATAAACCGATCTGAACCATATACGACACGGATGTCGAAAAGCCTTACAAAAGACACTGTGTCAAATTTCAGTGAAATCGGATAATAAATGCGCCTTTTATGGGACCACGACTTTAAATTGCGATATCGGTCTATATGGCAGCTATTTCCAAATCTGGGCCGATTTGGGCCAAGTTGCAGGAAACTGTCAAAGAGCCTAACACAACTCACTATCCTACATTTCGGCGACATCGGACAATAAATGCGCTTTTTATGGGCCCAAAACCTTAAATCGAGAGATCGGTCTATATGGCAGCTATGTTAAAATCTGGACCGATCTGAGCCCAATTGAAGAACAACGTCGACGAGCCTAACACAACTCACTGTCCCAAATTTCAACGGCATCGGACAATAAATGCGCCTTTTATGGCCCCAAAACCTAAAACCGAGAAATCGGCCTATATGGCAGCTATATCCAAATCTGGACCGATCTGGGCCAAATTGACGTAGAATATCGAAGAGCCTAACACAACTTACTGTCCCAATTTTCAGCAAAATCGGATAATAAATGTGGCTTTTATGGGCCCAAGACGCTATATCATAGGGTCGGTCTATATGGCAGCTATATCCGAATCTGGACCGATCTGGGCCAAATTGACGTAGGATGTCGAAGGGCCTAATACAACTCAGTGTTCTAAATTTCAGCAAAATCGGATAATAAATGTGGCTTTTATGGGCCCAAACCCCTAAATCGGAGGATCGGTCTATATGGCAGCTATATCCACATCTTGACCGATCTTGGCCAAATTGACGAAGTACGTCGAAGGGCCTAACACAACTCACTGTCCAAAATTTCAGCCAAATCGGATAATAAATGTGGCTTTTACGGGCCTAAGACCCTATACCTTAGGATCGGTCTATATGGCAGCTACAACCAAATCTGGACCGACCTGGGCCAAATTGACGAAGCATGTCGAAGAGCCTAACAAAACTCACTGTCCTAAATTTCAGCAAAATCGGATAATATATGTGGCTTTTATGGGCCTAAGACCCTAAATCGTCGGATCGGTCTATATGGCAGCTTCAACCAAATCTTGACCGATCTGGGCCATATTTACGAAGCATGTCGAAGAGCCTACAAAACTCACTGTCCTAAGTTTCAGCAAAATCGGATAATATATGTGGCTTTTATGGGCCTAAGACCCTAAATCTTCGGATCGGTCTTTATGAGGGCTATATCAAGATATAGTCCGATATAGCATATCTTCGAACTTAACCTGCATATGGACTAAAAAGGAATCTGTGCAAAGTTTCAGCTCTATATCTCCAGTTTTAAAGACTGTTGCGTGATTTCAACAGACCATCGGGCAGTCGGATGGACAAGGCTAGATCGTCTTAGATTTTTTTGCTGATCCTTTGATCTATACCTTATAGGGTCGGTAATGGATATTTCGATGTGTTGCAAACGGAATGACAAAATGAATGTTCCCCCATTGTTCGGTGGTGGGTATAAAAAAAAATGTATACCGATTGGCTTAGAATAACTTCCTGATTCGATTTAGCTATGTCCGTTTGTCCATGTTTTCTGGTAATCAAGGTACAGGTCGCATTTGTTGTCTGATTACCATCAATGTTACGCTATTGATTTTGGAAAAAATCGGTCGAGGTTTAGATATAGCTCCCATATATATCTTTCACCCGATATGGCCTATTATGGCTGCAGCAACCACAGTTTTGATCCAATCTTTACAAAATTTTGCGTGAGGTGTTAGATTTAATATTTCAACTTGTCCGCAAAATTTAATCAAAATCGGTCCAGTTTTAGATATAGCTCTCATATATATCTTTCACCCGATATGGCCTATTATGGCTGCAGCAACCACAGTTTTGATCCAATCTTTACAAAATTTTGCGTGAGGTGTTTGATTTGACATTTCAACTTGTTCGCAAAATTTAATCAATATCGGTCGAGTTTTAGGTACAGCTCCCATATATATCTTTCATCCGATATGCTCTATTATGGCTGTAGCAGCCACAATTCTCGACGGATCTCTACAAAATTTGGTATGAGGTATTGGATTTAACATCTAAACTTGTCTGCAATATTTCATCAAAATCGGTCCAGTTTTAGATATAGCTACCATATATATATGTTCACCCGATATGGCCTATTATGGGTGTAGCAGCCACAATTCTCGCCCGATGTTTACAAAATTTAGTATGAGTTATTGGTTATAACGTCTAAACTTGTCTGCAATATTTCATCAAAATCGGTTAAGTTTTAGATATAGCTCCCATATAGATCATCCATATACTTTCATCCGATATGGCTGTAGTAGCCACAGTTTTGGTCCCATCTTCACAAAATTTTGCAGGCTTAGATATCTTTCATCTGGTATGCCCTATTATGGCAATAATAGGGCTCATTTTGTTGGAATCGTCATAAAATTTTACTGCTCTCGCATTTGCTTTCAGTAGGTAAACTCGGTGGTATAGGGTATTATAAAGCTACTCCACCCGACTTTTACCTTTCCTTACTGGTTTCATAGTACATTTATGATTATACTTTCACATGTGCTTTTACTAATTATTCGTAGCCCGTTTTTAGGGTTCTTTACAACCAACTTTTGGTTACATGTGTTTGTTCATGGACACATGTATACAAAACTGATTACCTTTAGCTTTTGTATTTAACTTTATTTAAAAGCTGTATATATTTTTTCTCGGAAAAAACTACAAGCAAACCAAAGCATATGAAGCATACTTTTAAGCTGTTGTTACAATAAAGCAATTTCACAAATTGCCAGTAAAACTTTGAACTGGCAATTTTGGCCACTACCGCAATAAGTATGTTATACGTTTAAACATGTTGTAAGCAGAATCATGCGTATGGTTTTAAGTCCGAAAAAATTGTTTACCCTGAAATTCGATGAAAAGAATTTTCATATTTTAATTTTTTAATATATTATTGAAGTTGGTTTCTGGGAATGGCTTAAATGCTGAACAACACAATCATTTTGGCAGCACAGAGGCATTCATGGAAAGGACCACAAAACAAAAAATCAAGCAAATTGATCCTTCTTTATACTCCACCACAGGATATAACTGTAATTTTTGCAGTCACTTCACAATATTACATTATTACACTGAATTTTGGGGCAGTCTTTGTGGAATTTTGGCCTTGTGTTGTATATCCTGTTCTTATTGGCTTTTAAATGGAAAATACCAGGCTAATCTCTAAAGGCGCTTGTTTGTGTAAACAGTGGTTACTGACTTTCAGTGGTGACAAAAACTAATTGGAAACAAGTAAAAAGGCATTAAGTTCGGCCTTTCGGCACAATCCGGTGAAAATTGGATAACCTATGCACCCAAATTCGACACGGATATTGAGTGGGCGAAATAAATTTTCTATTTTCAAATTTCCACAAAATCGGGTAATAAATAATGCTTTTATGAGCTTCAGACCCTTAATCGGCACATCGGTCTATATGACAGCTATAACTAAATACAGTCCGATCTTTACCATATTTGGGTCGGATAGCGGGCGGCCTAAATCTCTCTCTGTTCCAAATTTCAGCCAAATCGGATAAAAAATAAAGCTTTTATTCGTTTCAGACCCTTAATAGGGAGATCGGTCTATATGGCAGCTATATCTAACTATAGTCCGATCTGAACCATATTTGGGTCCTATGTTAGGAGACATAAAACTACTCAATGTTTCAAATTACAGCGAAATCGGTTAAAAAATAAAACTTTTATGGGATTTAGACACCTTATCTGGAGATCGGCTTAAGGCAACCCTCTGTTCCAAATTTCAGCGAAATCGGTTAAAAAATAAAGCCTTTATGGCCTTCAGACCCTTTATCGGCAGATCGGTCTATATGGCAGCTATATCTAACTATAGTCCGATCTGAACCATATTTGGGTCCTATGATAAGAGGCGTAAAACTACTCAATGTTTAAAATTTCAGCGAAATTGGTTAAAAAATAAAGCTTTTATGGGCTTTAGACCCTTTATCTGGAGATCGGTCTATATGGCAGATATACCTAAATGTAGTCCGATTTGATCTATATTTAGGTCAGATATCAGGAAGCTTAAGATAACCCTCTTTCTCAAATTTCAGCGAAATCGGTTAAAAAATAAAGCCTTTATGGCCTCCAGACCCTTTATCGGCAGACCGGTCTATATGGCAGCTATATCTAACCATAGCGCGATCTGAACCATATTTAGGTCCTATGATAGAAGGCGTAAAACTACTCAATGTTTCAAATTTCAGCGAAATCGGTTAAAAATTAAAGCTTTTATGGGCTTTAGACCCTTTATCTAGAGATCGGTCTATATGGCAGCGATACCTAAATATAGTCCGATTTGATCCGTACTTACGTCGGATATAAAGAGGCTTAAGATAACCCTCTGTTTCAAATTTGAGCGAAATCGAGTAATAAATAAAGCTTTTATGAGCTTTAGACCCTTTATCGGCAGATCGATATATGTGGAAGCTATATATAAATATAATCCGATATGGACCATATCCATTGGGTCAGATGTTGGGAGGCCTAAAACTACTCACTATATCAAATTTTAGCAAAATCGGATGAAAAATAAAACATTTATGGCCATTCGACCCTTTATCGGAAAATCGTTCTATATAGCAGCTATATCCAAATATGGTCCGATTTCGAACATAACCAGCGTGCATCAAAAAGACGTACCTGTGCCAAATTTCAGCTCAATATCTCAATATTTGAAGGTTGTAGAGTGATTACAATAGACGGACGGACAGACGAACAGACACACATACATCGTTAAATCGTCTGAGAATTTTACGACGGTCCGAAATATATATACTTTGTAGGGTCGGAATTTGATATTTCGATGTGTTTTGACTGATTTGGACTGTACTTGTCATGGCTGTTAGAAGACATTAAAAAATACCACCTCCTAAATTTCAGGCAAAACGAGTAAAAATTGCGCCCTCCAGTAGCTCAAAGTTCCAAATTGGGAGAACGGTTTATATGGCTGCTATATCAGGTTCCCAAGCGATTTAGAAGTTACTTGGTTAGATGTACTTCATTCTTAAAGACTTTATTCTCATGGGTATTTTGGCAGTGGGAGCCCCTTATTGCCAGGATAGGTAAATACGTTCAGGGGTTTTTTCGGGGCTGAGTTGGTCCCCCAGAGACTTGACCTTGAAAATAACACTTCTCTTAAATGCCATTTATTTAAATCCCATGTTGCCATTGGTTTCAGGGGATTTTAAGGATGAGGCATCCTCCAAATACTTGGTCCCAAAATTGGTTATAAAATTCGCTTTCAAATACCTTTCGTTTGAGCCACATATTGGGATGGTCGGTAAATTTTAACCCTTTGGGGGGTGTCTTGGGGAAGAGGTGGTGCCCCAAATACATGGTCCCACATTTGGATATCAAATTCGTATTATACTACTTTTATTTGAGACCCATATTGAGATGGTCAGTAAATAATTGCTGTTTGGGGGTGTTTTGTGAAAGGGGTAGACCCCCAGAAAATTGGTCCCGAAAGTGGGTATTAATTTTGTGCTCTGTTCCCCAATACCTATCATTTGAGCCCTACATTGACATGGTCGGTAAACATGCCCGATTTGTGGTGTTTTGGGGAGTGGGGTGGTCCCCCAAATACTTAGGTCTGAAAATATATCAGCATTGTGCTCTATTCTCATATATCTATATATCATTAATTTGAATACCATATTGCCATTGGCCACAAAATTGGATATCAAATTCGTTTTCTAATCTCAAATACCATTCACTTAGACCCCTTATTGAAAAAGCCTGCAAATATTTCCGGTTTGTCGTATGGGCCCTAAAAGCTATGAATATCGACCTTCACTGTCTTGAAGACCCAAATTGTCTTGGTGAGCAAACATGTCCTACTTGAGGGTTGTTATGGTGGTGGGACATTCCCTAGACAGTTGGTCCCGAATGTTGATATCAGATTCGTGGTCTACTCCCAAATACCTTTCATTTTAGCCCGATATTTTCATAGCCGCAAACCTGACCGGGGGTGTTTTGGGCGTGTTTTGGGGGTTGTTTTGGGGGATGGGGCAAGCACTCACTCACTTGGCCTTGAAAATATGTATCAGATTCGTATTCTACTCTAAAATAACTCTCATTTTAGCCCCATATTGCAATGGTCAGCAAATACTTCTTATTTGGGTGGTGTTATGGGGGTGGGGTGGCCCCATGATCCCCCTTCGGAGATCAAAAAATTTAGTACCCTATTCATTACGCATCATCAGTGAAAATTTCATGGAGATCGGTTCAGCCGTTTTTGAGTCTATAAGGAACACACCAACTAAGAAACAAATAACCAAACAAACCGACAAACAAACACAAATGCATTTTTATACCCTATATCACTACTGTGGTACAGGGTATTATAACTTAGTGAAATAGTTTGTAACACCCGAAAGGAAGAGAGATAGACCCATTGATAAGTATACCGATCGATCCAGAATCACTTTCTGATTCGATTTAGCTATGTCCGTCTGTCTGTCCGTGTATTTGTATACAAACTATAGGTCGCAATTTTCATCTGATCGACTTTAAATTTGATACAGGCATGTTTTTCGGCCTACAGATGAAGCCTATTGAAATTGGAAAAAATCGGATCAGATTTGGATCAAGCTCCCATATATATATTCATCCGATTTGCAGTAATAATGCAATAAAAAGGTAATTTGTTAACCGATTTTTTGTAGAAAGGATTTTCTTATGACTCTAGACATTACTGGTGAATTTCATAGAAATCGGTTCAGATTTAGATATAGCTCTCATATATATATATAGCCCGATTTTCACTCCAATAGCCATTGCAAGCGCATTTATTGACCAATATTTCCAAAATTTTGTACAATGCCTTCCTCAACGACTATCACAATATATGAGAAGTTTGCTTGAGATCGGTTTAGATTTAGATATAGCTCCCATATATATGTTCGTCCGATTTGCAGTAATAATGCAATAAAATGGTCATTTGTTAACCGATTCTTTCGAAATTTAGTAGGAAGGATTTTCTTATGACTATCGACATTACTGGTAAATATCATAGAAATCGGTTCAGATTTAGATATAGCTTTCATATATATATATATATATATATATATATATATATATATATATATATAGCCCGATTTGCACTCCTAGAGCCATTGCAAGCGCATTTATTGACCAATCTTTCCAAAATTTTTTACAACGCCTTTCTCAACGACTTCCACATTATCTGAGAAGTTTGCTCGAAATCGGTTCAGAATTAGATATAGCTCTTATATATATGTTTGTCAGATTTTGGGCAATTTCCAATAATGTTGTCATATGTCAACCGTAGTTATTACAGTTTGAACATATTTGCTTGCCGTGGTCCATCAAAATTGGTTCAGAATTGGATATAGCTCCCACATTGTACTTATAGGGTTGGTGTAGGGTATTATACAGTTGTCACCGCCCGACTTTTACCCTTCATTACGGGTTATATATAAGGTTAAGTATATATTGGGTTGCCCAAAAAGTAATTGCGGATTTTTTAAAAGAAAGTAAATGCATTTTTAATAAAACTTAGAATGAACTTTAATCAAATCTACTTTTTTACACTTTTTTTTCTAAAGCAAGCTAAAAGTAACAGCTGACAACTGACAGAAGAAAGAATGCAATTACAGAGTCACAAGCTGTGAAAAAATTTGTCAACGCCGACTATATGAAAAATCCGCAACTACTTTTTGGGCAACCCAATAGATAACAAATATCCTTACAGACTACATTTACATATATAATTCTTATTAAATCTGTTCACGGCCAAATTTGCATTTGTATCTCTATTCCTTAAAAAATTATAGATTTTTTCCCCCTTAATGCTTATTTCATCCCATTGTGCGACATTGTTTTTGTGGGCCAGTTTTTGGAAGCAGTAATTGCCACCAGTAAAATGGTCGAAGAAGATTCAGACATATTTTGATATTGATGTCTAGACAGAGGTTGTAGGTGCACTAAGAATATACATTCCACCAAAATAAGTTGGAAATTATCATAAAATAACAGCAGGTATGACTACATCGTTGGAAGTAACGTTAAACAACATTGCATGTGCCAAGTTTAAACGATTCCATGGATACAAACGGGGGGAGTTGTGAATGAGTTTAATTTTTTCTTGTAGATTAAAAACGACACATCTTTGATTGAGTGTTGTATGATCCATACACCATTTTTGGCTATTTGAATTAGGAGCTTTAGAAGGGTTTTCGCCATATGCTTGCAGAATTTTTGTTCGGTTTTCCGGTTACGTTTTTTCTTACTAGTTCCCAAGATCTTATTATACCCTCCACCATAGGATGGGGGTATACTAATTTCGTCATTCTGTTTGTAACACCTCGAAATATGCGTCTGAGATCTCATAAGGTATACATATTCTTGATCGTCATGTCATTTTAAGTCGATCTAGCCATGTCCCTCCGTCTGTCCATCCGTCTGTCCGTCCGTCTGTCTGTCGAAAGCGCTCTAACTATCGAAGGAGTAAAGCTAACCGCTTGAAATTTTGCACAAATACTTTTTATTAGTGTAGGTTGGTTGGGATTACAAATGGGCCAAATTGGTCCATGTTTTGGTATAGCTGCCATATAAACCGAACTTGGGTCTTGACTTCTTGAGCTTCTAGAGGGCGCAATTCTTGTCCGATTCGACTGAAATTTATGTTCTGGTATCACTTTCAATAACTGGTCGGTTGAGATTGTAAATGGGCCAAATCGGTCCATGTTTTGATATAGCTGCCATATAAACCGAACTTGGGTCTTGACTTCTTGAGCCTCTAGAGGGCGCAATTCTTGTCCGATTTGACTGAAATTTTTGTTTTGTTATCACTTCCAACAACTGCTCTCAGTATGGCTCAAATCGGTTCATATTTTGATATAGCTGCCATATAAACCGATCTTGGGTCTTGATTTCTTGAGCCTATAGAGGGCGCAATTCTCGTCCGATTCGACTGAAATTTTGCTAGTAGTGTTTTGGTATCACTTTCAATAACTGTGTTTAGTATGATTCAAATCGGTTCATAATGTGGTATAGCTGTCATATAAACCGATCTTGGATCTTGACTTCTTGAGCCCCTAGAGGGCGCATTCCTCATCCGATTTGGTTCAAATTTCGCGTGAGTGTTTTGTTATGACTTCCAACAGCTGTCATATAAACCGATCTTGGATCTTGACTTCTTAAGCCTCTAGAGGGCGCATTCCTCATCCAATTTGGAAGAAATTTTGATCAACGACTTCTCTTATGACCTTCTACATACGTGTTTAATATGGTCTGAATCGATCAATAGCTTGATTCAGCTCCCATATAAACCTATTTTCCGATTTTGCTTTTTGAGCCCCTACAAGGCGCAATTCTTATCTGAATGAACTGAAATATCGCACAATGACTTCTACAATGTTCACCATTCATTTATGGTCCGAATCGGACTATAACTTGATATAGCTCCAATAGCATAACAGTTCTTACTCAATATTCTCTGTTTGCCTAAAAGAGATACCGCGCATAGAACTCGACAAATGCGAGCCATGGTGGAGGGTATATAAGATTCGGTCCGGCCGAACTTAGCACCCTCTTTCTTGTTTTAGTTTTAAACCAATTCAAAAGACATTGAGAATATTAAACCAACACAACAACAAAAGAGCAAATAAAATTCACTGAAAAAGATGTAGAAAACAAGTTGCATGTTTTGGCGACAACCCTAGGTAAAAAAAAAAAAACTCAACATTTGGTGCAGTTTTGGAGTACATCCAGATCCACAAATTCAAAATTTTTTCTACATCTTTAAAGGCAAAAGTTATGCCGGGATATTACTGACACGCTCGCCCTTATCTACCTCTAAGATATCATTTTATGCCACCTGCATAGGGTGGTTGCTCATTCGGCGTTGTTTTTTACATACACAGAAAAATAGACGGACTTACAAATATCAATCAAATTCTCGAAGTCATAATTCCCTATCCACATCAGTGCTTTTAGGTTTTATTAACAACAACAAGTTTTGTTGTTTTGTGTTGTTAGTGTAATATTCATAGAAAAAAATTATGAAATTTACAACTTTTTGGCTTTTATTGGAAAGAAATTACATTTGATACTTGAGTACCAAGAATTCATTAGATTGAGGATTCCTTACATTCGCCATACATAATTGGTTTAATGATTACAATGAATAAAATCCAAAATACTATAGGTAGAGAAATAATAATGAAAATATGTAAATAATATATGCAATACCATCAATGTGGTTTAATTTGATAGTTGATACTTTATAAATGAGAAATTAGAAGTCTGTTTTAAGTCTTATATTGTAACTAGCCGAACCGGGTCCGCTCCGCTGCGCCTTCTGCGGATATCGAATTTGTGCCATTGTAGCCTATGACGCTGAGCGAGTTTGAAACCTGGCGAGAACATCGGAACCGCGCCCGCTCCACTGCGCCATTTTTAGCTCTCTAATATATTTTTAGGGTGGGGACACTTCGCCCTGAATGCGGATATCGAATTCGTGCCACTGTAGCCTATGACGCTGAGCGCGTTTGAATCCCCTGCGAGAACATCGGACAAAGCGGGTATTATACCCTCTAAATGTTGGCGACCAAAGAGGTGTCGCACTGCAGGTCGCCATTCGGACTAGGCTATAAAATAAGAACCCATTGAATCGGAAAGCACTCATTGATGTGTGAGAATTTGCCCCACCTCGGTTCCTGGTGGTAATGTTCTTCCTTAGGGTAATGTTCTCATTAGGTGAGGGATGGCACCTCAGACATTTCGACTCAAATATGGATATCAAATTCCTGCTGCACTTCCAAATCCCTGTAATTTGAGCCCCATATTGCCATGGCCGGTAGATATGAACCGTTTGGAGGGTGCTTTTGGGGCTGGGGCGGCCACCGGAAATTTGCAATGGAAATAGATATCAAATTCGTTCTTTATTCCCAACGGAAATGAAGTTCAGTTTAGAGGGTGTTTTAGGGCGCACCCCAAAACACTTGGCTCCAAAAATTCGTTTTCTACTTTCGAATACCTTTCATTTGAGTCCCATATTGTCATAATGGGTCAAATAACCCATTTGACGTATCTTTAGGAGGAAAAGCGCCACCTAGACTTGAACGCAAATTTTAATGTCATATTCGTAATCATCATCGTAACATAATTGTATGGAGGCCACCGTAGCGCAGAGGTTAGCATGTCCGCCTATGACGCTGAACGCCTGGGTTCGAATCCTGGCGATACCAGAAATAATTTTCAACGGTGGTTTTCCCCTCCTAATGCTGGCAACATTTGTTAGGTACTATGCCATGTAAAACTTCTCTCCAAAGAGGTGTCGCACTGCGCCACGTCGTTCGGACTCGGCTATAAAAAGGAGGCCCCTTACCATTGAGCTTAAAACTTGAATCGGACTGCACTCATTGATATGTGAGAAGTTTGCCCCTGTTCCTTAGTTGAATGTTCATGGGCAAAATTTGCAAAATTTTCAATTTGCATATTCGTAATCTACTCGCTAATACCTTTAATTTGAGTCCCATATAGCCATGGTCGGCTAATATGCCCATTTGGAGGTATTTGGGGGTGGGCGACCTCCCATTAGTTGGACCTAATGTTTTATGCCATATTTGTAATCTACTGCCTAATTATTTTCATTTGACTCCCATATTACCATGAACTTCGAATATATCTGTTTAGAGGAGTTTTGGGATTGCGGGGCCCCCTGGGTACTTGGACCCAAATTTTAATACGATATTCGATATTCTGGTCTCAAAAATTTTTCATTTGGTACCCTTATTGTGCCCATCGGACCACTTTCGAATATGGGTGACGTTTGCTTTGGTGAAATAAGAGGGAGGGTCCGCCTAAAAAATGATATAGCTTATGTTTCCTTCCAGACAAACATACATAATCTATGAACATTTTAAGAAAATCGGTTCCGCCAAGTATTATATAGTCATAATGGGTCTAAAGGTGTTTTTGAGGGGTGGCGTGAACCCCTAGACTACGATCTGATTTTGTATGCCATATTCGAAATTATCTCCCGAATACCTTTCATTTGAGCCCCATATTGAAATGAACGTCCAATATGTCTATTTGGCGTAGTTTTGGGGCAGCCCGATGGGTATTTAGACTCAAGTTTTAATACCATATTCGTATTCTACTCTCCAATACCTTTCATTTGATACCTATGTTGTGTTGTGTTTTTGACATAAGGGGAGGGTCCGTTCCCCTTCCGATATCGAAAAATTATATAGCCTATGTTTCCTTCCAACCTACACAATATCCGAAAATTTCGAGAAAATCGGTTCTGCCGTTTTTCAGTCGGTATGGAACAAACAAACCGAGTCCTATATATCTGTGATTGTCTAATTTGCCCATTTTAGGCGTTTTTGTGGCCGTGCGGTGACCCCCTATACTTTGACATGAATTTGTATGCCAAATTCGTTATCTACTCCAGCGTACTCTGCATTTGATACCCATATTGTTCTTATCGGTCCACTTTTGATTTTGGGTGGGGTTTTTGGGGTAACGATGGAGGGTAAGCCCCCTTCCGTTATCAATAAATTATATAGCCTATTCCTACTTCCTGACCATATTCGTAATCTACTCCCGAATACCTTTCATTTGAGTCTCATATTGTCATGATTGTCAAATAATCATATTTTAAGGGGTTTTATGGATGGGTCCAAGAACTTGGACCAAACTTATATTATGAAATTCGTACTCTACTCTTGAATACCTTTCATTTGAATTTGATATTGTCCCGATCGCTCCACTTTTATTTTGGTGTAAAGGGGAGAGTCCGCCCAGCTCACGATATCAAAAAATTATATAGCCTATGTTTCCTTCCAGACCAACCTACACAATCTGCGAACATTTTAAGGAAATCGGTTCAGCAGTTTTTGAGTCTTAACGGAACAAACAAACACAAATTGAATTTTATATGTAAGATTTATACAGTGGAAGTTTAGTTTGATACCGAATAAAAATAAAGAATGCAAATACTTTTTTAACGCTTGGTTAACAATACTGTTGTGGTGAGTAAGATAAGCACACATTTCATGCAACGATTTCTTTTCATTCGCCTGAAATTAGGCTTTGTAAATTTGTAACACAATTTGAAATTTATACTTTTTAATAACCCCCACCATAGTATGGGTGGTAAACCAAATTCGTCATTCCGTTTGTAATACAGCGACATATATTCTTGACGGTCTGTCTGTCTGTTGACGCTAACGTTCGAAGTAACAAAGCTATGCGATTTTGCGTGAATACTTCTTATTAATATAGGTCGGTTGGGATTCTAAATTCTATTATGTCGGGCCATGCTTTGGTATATCTGACACATAAGCCGATCATGGATCTTGAATTCCGGAGCCTACAGAGGACGCAATTCTTATCCGATTTGTTTGAAATTTTGAACGAGGTTCTTTGTTAAGACTTTCAACAACTGTGCTAAGTATGGCCGAAATCGATTCATAATCTGTTATAGCTCCCATATAAACCGATCTCGGATCTTCACTTCTTGAGCCGCTAGAGGGCGCAAGTATTAACCGATTTGGTTAAAATTTAGCGTGAAGTGTTTGTTCTGACTTCAACCAACTATGCCAAGTATGGTCAAAAAAGGTTTATAACTTGATATAAAGGGTTTATAACTTGATAAAAAGTTTATTCGGGAGATCAGTTCTTATGGGAGCTATATATCAATGCGGACCGATTTGGCCCATTTACGATCCCAACTGACTTGCACCAATAAGTAGTAAAATGCAAATTTTGCCCATGAACATTCCACTAAGGGACAGGGGCAAACTTCTCACATATCAATGAGTGCAGTCCTATCCAAGTTTAAGCTGAATGATAAGGACCTTTTTTTATAGCCGTGTCCGAATGGCGTGTCGCAGTGCGATACCTCTTTAGAGAGAAGTTTTACATGGCATAGTAGCCCACAAATGTTGCCAGCATTAGGAGGGGAAAACCACCGCTAAAAATTTTGTCTGATGGTCTCGCCAGGATTTGAACTCAGACGTTCAGCGTCATAGGCGGACATGCCAACCTCCCACGTGCTAGCTCCCAAATAACCCGATCCTGGCTCTTGACTTCTTGAGGCTACAGAAGCCGCAACTCCTTTCCGATTGGGTTAAAACTTGAAGTGGTGTGACCATCAACAACTGTGCGAAGTATGACACAAATCGGTTCATAACCTAATATATGTAGCTCCCATATAAACCGATTTCGGATCTTGACTTCTTGAGCCGCTAGAGGGCGCAATTATTAACCCATTTGGCTGAAATTTTGCACGAAGTAGTTCGGTTTGACTTTCAATAACTGTGGCAAGTATGTTCTAAATCGGTTAACAACCTGATATAGGTCCCATATAAATTGATATCCAGATTATAGTTCTTAAGCCTCTAGGGGGAGCAATTCCTGTCCGATTTGGCTGAAATTTTGTTCAACGATTTCTTCTACGACCCTTAACATACTTGTGTAATATGATCCGTATTGGTCCATAACCTGTTATAGCTGCCACATAGACCGATCTCGTACCATCACTTTTTGAGCCGCTAGAGGGTGCAATTATCAACCGATTTGATTGAAATTTTTGCATGAAGTAGTTTGTTTCGACTTCCATTAACTGTGCCAAGTATGGTCCAAATCGGTTCACAACCTGTTATAGCTCCCATGTAAACAGATCTCCCGATTTTATTTCTTAAGCCACTATAGGACCCAATTCTTATTCGATTTTGCTGAAATTTTGCACAACGAATTCGGGCTTGGTCTCCAACAGCCTAACAAAGTATGGGTTCGTAACTTGGTATAGCCTTAGTTTGACCATAAAGCATAGATGCGCAATAACATACAACCACGCATAAATTGCCCGCGGGTATAGGAAAAACGAACAGAAGCACACGGATGGTGTAAGCAACCCGTGTGCCTTCCTTTGGTCGAAGCATTGTTGTTATTTTACATAGCATTGTTGTTTTTTTGCACTTGGTTGATTGGTCGGGATTAACTGCCCCTCATACAAAAACAATTTATTATTATTGGGATGCGGGTATACTTATTTCATCATTTTGTGTGTAACTCCTCGAAATATTTATCTAAGACCCCACAACGGCATGTCCGTCCGTCCGTCTGCCTGTCGAAGGAGTAAAGCTAGCCACTAGAGGGCGCAATTCCTATCCAATTTGGCAAATATTTTGCACGACGGGTTTTTTTATGACTTGCAACAACTATGCTGACTATGGTTAAAAGTGGTCTATAACCTGATATAGCTGTCATATAAACCGATCTGTGGTCTTCACTTCTGGAGCCACTAGAGGGCGCAATTCCTATCCAAATGGCTAACATTTTGCCCGACAGGTTTTGTTATAACTTTCAAGATCTGTGCCATATATGATTTAAATCGGCTTATAACCTGATATAGCTGCCATATAAACCGATATGAGGTCTTAACTTCTTGAGCCTCTAGAGGGCGCAATTCTAATGCGATTTGGCTGATATTTTACACAATGACTTCTACTGTGGGCTCCAACATTCAACTCAATTGACGCCCTTTGACGCCCTTCTTCAATTTGGCGCAGATCGGTCCCGATTTGGATATAGCGGCCATATAGCCCTATCCGCCAATTTAGGGTCTTAAGCCCATAAAAACCACATTTGTTCAGATTTGAATATAGTGGCCATATAGACCGATCTCTCGATTTAAGGTTTGGGCCCATAGAAAGCGAATTTATTGTCCGATTTCACCGAAATTTGGGATAGTGGGGTTTTATAGGCTCTTCGACATTTCGCCATTTTACTTGTTTAATGAAAATATTTTCAATATTTTTGTACTTTAAAAATTTCCTAAATATTGCGTATACATATTATTGGTCATAATAACTTTCGCTTTCTGTAATACGCACATTTGAATCATTTGGAGGGTTGCCGCACCCAGCATCAGTTTGAATTTTAATATGTTTGCCATACTCTCGCCTTTCGTTGAGTTTTTTTGTTTTTTGTTTTTGGTATGACACCTTTGACAGCACATAAATGTTAATCATTGAATGGAACAAAACCAAAATTTCTCTTGAGAGACCATAACAATGTCCAAAACAATTATTCAGTAAATAAATATTGAAAAAATAAACATTATATTAATATAATATTGTATTATGATATAGCTGAGATAATATATAACATAATAGCCAGAATTAAGTACTACTAAAAAAAATTCATCAGATTTTCAATGAAAGTCCAATGGAAACTATTGAAACCAAATTTTAATCTTTACAAAATTTTTATATAAAACTGGCTGGCCCAGTGCTCATCGCTACTCCCGTGAAAGGCTATTTGAAAACCGATTGTTCTTTAAATATATTGAAGCTTGTGTCCAGATTATCAAAATATTCTGGGCTATTCGTCATTTTCAGATCTACATTATTTGATTTTTTTAGTGGGCTATTATTTCTATTCAGGTCTAAACATATTTAATGTAAAAGCTATCACATGGAATACCAAATGTTCTTCTTGTGTTAAGCCAAATTTGAGTATAACAAGTGAAGGCAAAAGTCGATCGGTGCCGACTCTCCGAACCATTTAATACCAAACGAGGTTTCAGACAAGGAGACAGCCTATCGTGTGATCTCTTTAATATCATGCTGGAGAAGATTATACGAGATGCAGATGTGAATAGATATGGCACTCTATTCACATGCTACTCGCCTATGTAGACGACATCGATATCATAGATCGGTAACTGCAGCCTTTAAAAGAATCGAAAGAGAGTCAGTGAAAATGGGTCTGGCAGTAAATGGAGATAAGCTCCCAAAAAGCCTTGCCCAACCGAGCAGATAACGAAAATGGAGAAAGTTGGGAACCACAACTTTGAGACAGTCAGTAACTTTGTTTACTTCGGCACCGCCTTAACCGAAACGAATGACACCAGTTTTGAGATTAAGCGAAGAATAATACTGGCAAACAGATGCTACTTTGGACTAAGTAAGCAGTTTAGAAACAAGGCCACATCTCGACAGACGAAGATTACACTAAACAAGAAACTGATACTACCCGTGCTGAAGCATGGGTACTTGTGAAAACAGATGAGGCAGTGCTTGGAGTATTTGGGAGAAAGGTTCTTCGTAAAATATATGGAGCAGTTTGCGTTAATGGTTAAGGCGACTTATGAACCAAGAGCCATATGAGCTGTATGACGACGATAGCATAGTTACACGCTTAAAAATACAACGGCTGCGTTGGCAAGGTCATGTTGTCAGAATGGATTAAGAAGCTCCAGCAAAGAAGTCTTTTGAAAGCAAACCGGGAAGACCAAAAGCCCAATGGAAAGATCAAGTGGTGGGAGACATCTCGAAACTTGGTGTCATAGATTTTAGAATGAGCGCAGAAGATCGAGGCGCTTGAAACGCTATTCTACGTTCGGCTAGTGGAACAAATATTCTGTCATAGCCAATTAAAGTAAAGTAAGTACGGTCCATATAATTTAAAGTTTGAAGCTTTTAGCATGCAAACGTTGACCGTAACTGCGCCGCTTAGTTCAATTTTGGTATATTCTTTCCAACATTTCGGCCAGTATCTTACGAATAAATGCTTCAATGTTGTCTTCCAATGCGTCAATTGAAGCGGGCGTGTCTGCATAGACATGAGCTTTAACATAGCTCCTCAAAAAATAGTCTAAAGGCGTTAAATCGCAAGATCTAGGCGGCCAATTGCAAGATCTAGGTAACCGGTAATCGCCTCCAAATAAGTTCATTGTTATTCATGCTTTGTGCCATGTGGGACCGTCTTGTTGAAATGAAATCAAGCTCCTGCTAACGATAGCGCTCACTATTTACAGTTACGTTACGATTCGCATCATCTTTGAAGAAGTACGGTCCAATGATGTCACCAGCCCATAAACCGCATCAAACTGCGACTTTTTCTGGATGCATTGGTAGTTTTTGCTTCGTCGCTGAACACAATGAACACGCGATGAACTTTCTTAACAAAGCACGCATTTTGATAATAACACCTCGAAATTACACCTCGAAATATGCGTCTAAGACCCCATAAACTATATAATCTTGATCGGCATGACATTTTAAGTCAAACTAACCATGTCCGTCCGTCCGTCTGTCGAAAGTACGCTAACTTTCCAATGAGTAAACCTAGGCGCTTGACATTTTGCACAAATACTTTTTATTAGTTTAGACAGGTTGGACATTGCAAATGGGCCATATCGGTCCATGTTTTGAAATAACTGCCAAATAAACCGATATTGAATCTTGACTTATTGAGCCTCTAGAGGGCGCAATTCTTGTCCAATTTGACTAAAATTTTGCATGAGGTGTTTTGGTATCACTTCCAACAACTGTGCTTAGTTTAAATCGATTCATAACCTAATATAACTGTCATACAAATTGATCTGGGGTCTTGACTTCTTGAGCGTCTAGAGGGCGCAATTCCTATCCAATTTGGCTGAAATTTTGCATGAGGTGTTTTGGTATCACTTCTAACAAGTATGATTCAAATCGATTCATAACCTGATATTGCTCACATATAAACCGATCTTGGGTCTTGACTTCTAGAGCCTCTAGAGGGCGCAATTCCTATCCGATTTAGCTGAAATTTTGCACGTGGTGTTTTGGTATCACTTCCAACAACTGTGCTTAGTATGGTTCAAATCGATTAATAACCTGATATAGCTCCCATATAAGCCAATCTTGGGTCTTGACTTCCAGAGCCTCTAGAGGGCACAATCCTCATCCGATTTGACTGAAATTCTGCACGTGGTGTTTGGTATCACTTCAAACAAATGGGTTAAGTATGGTCGAAATCAGTCAATAACCTGGTTTAGCTCCCATATAAACCGATCTTGGGTCTTGACTTCTTGATCCTCTAAAGGGCGCAATCCTCATCTGATTTGACTGAAATTGTGCACGTGGTGTTTGGTATTGCTTCGAACAAATGTGCTAAGTATGGTCAAAATCAATCAACAACCTGGTTTAGCTGGCATATAAAACGATCTTGGATCTTGACTTCTTGAGCCGCTAGAGGGCGCAATTCGTATACGATTTGGCTGAAATTTTCCAAGTGGTGTTTTGTTATGACTTTCAATAACTGTGCTAAGTATGACGCACAACGGTGCATAATCTGATATAGCTGCCTTATAAGCCGATCTGGGATCATGACGTCTTGAGCCTCTAGAGGGCGCAATCCTCATACGATTTGGCAAAATTTTCTAAATAGCCATGTTTCTGTGATTTTGTTCTTTTCTTTTCTATTTACTACTTGATTTCCTATGGAGGTCTTGTCCTTTTTCACAAGTGTTTACTTGTCTTGGATGATTCTTCTTTTTATACCCTCCACCATAAGATGGGGTGTATACTAATTTCGTCATTCTGTTTGTAACTACTCGAAATATTCGTCTGAGACCCCATAAAGTATATATATTCTTTATCGTCGTGACATTTTATGTCGATCTAGCCATGTCCGTCCGTCTGTCCGTCCGTCTGTCTGTCGAAAGCACGCTAACTTCCGAAGGAGTAAAGCTAGCCGCTTGAAATTTTGCACAAATACTTCTCATTAGTGTAGATCAGTTGGTATTGTAAATGGGCCATATCGGTCCATGTTTTGATATAGCTGCCATATAAACCGATCTTGGGTCTTGACTTCTTGAGCCTCTAGAGGGCGCAATTCTTATCCGATTTGAATGAATTTTGGCACGACGTGTTTTGTTATGATATCCAACAACCGTGCCAAGTATGGTTCAAATCGGTCCATAACCTGATATAGCTGCCATATAAACCGATCTTGGGTCTTGACTTCTTGAGCCTCTAGAGTGCGCAATTCTTATCCGATTGAAATGAAATTTTGCACGACGTGTTTTGTTATGATACCCAACAACTGTGCTAAGTATGGTTTAAATCGGTCCATAACCTGATATAGCTGCCATATAAACCGATCTTGGGTCTTGATTTCTTGAGCCTCTAGAGGGCACAATTCTTATCCGATTTGAATGAATTTTTGCACGAAGTATTTCGTTATGATATCCATCAACCGTGCCAAGTATGGTTCAAATCGGTCCATAACCTGATATAGCTGCCATATAAACCGATCTTGGGTCTTGATTTCTTGAGCCTCTAGAGGGCACAATTCTTATCCGATTTGAATGAATTTTTGCACGAAGTATTTCGTTATGATATCCATCAACCGTGCCAAGTATGGTTCAAATCGGTCCATAACCTGATATAGCTGCCATATAGACCGATCTTGGGTCTTGACTTCTTGAGCCTCTAGAGGGCACAATTCTTATCCGATTTGAATGAATTTTTGCACGAAGTATTTCGTTATGATATCCAACAACTGTGCCAAGTATGGTTGAAATCGGTTCATAACCTGATATAGCTGTCATATAAACAGATCTGGGGATTTGACTTCTTGAGCTTCTAGAGGGCGCAATTCCTATCCGATTTGGCTGAAATTTTGCATGACGTATTTTATTTTTACTTCCAACAACTGTGTCAAATAAGGTCAAAATCGGTTCATAACCTGATATAGCTGCCATATAAACCGATCTGGGATCTTGACTTCTTGACCCCTAGAGGTCGCAATTATTATCCGATATGCCTAAAATTTTGTACGACGGATCCTCTCATGACCATCAACAAACGTGTTTATTATGGTCTGAATCGGTCTATAGCCCGATACAGATCCCATAAAAATCGTTCTCTCTATTTTACTTCGTGAGCCCCAATGGGCGCAATTCTTATACAAATTGGCTGAAATATTACACAGGTCTCCAACATATAATTTAATTGTGGTCCGAACCGGACCATATATTGATATCGTTTTAATAGCAGAGCAATTCTTTTCTTATATCCTTTTTTGCCTAAGAAGAGATGCCAGGAAAAGAACTTGACAAATGCGATCCATGGTGGAGGGTTTATAAGATTCGGCCCGGCCGAACTTAGCACGCTTTTACTTGTTTTTTTTTTTTTTTAATTTAAGTGTATTAATAGAACTTGAGGTCATATCATTTAGAAAGAAATCCTTATGGCCCTTGAGGAAATGAAACGACATTGAGTTATATGCATAAGATTTTTTTTTATAATTTTTATTATATTAAGTATTCTTCGTTGGTTTTTAATATCATAAAAAAGAAATGACAAAATGGGGTTTTCAAGTGGATTGGACGACAAACGAAATGGCATTGGATGTGACAGAGATGAGTAGAAGTGTGAAACAGCGAAGAAAGGTGGGCAGAGAGAACGGAATGGTGAACCGCGTATGGAAAGGAAAGAATATTGAGTACATGAGGGATAATCAAGACAAAGATGTTTAAATGGAATTGACATTCAGTGAGAAGTTGAAAAGAAAAATAAAGAAAATGACGTGAAGCAATGAGAATTATGGGGGCATGAGGGTATGTGTATTTGTGCCATTAAGGTAAGAGTGCGAAAAACATGACAATATGAGCTCCATTAAGACTTAAAATGTAAAAATGGCTTATGGCTCTGAGCATAAATGAGCGAAGGGTCGAGCTGTTAACCCCATTTCCAGTAAATGAAGGAAATTTGAAATGACAAATGAAAAGTGTGGTTCTATGCCGGAGTGAGATGGAAGATTTCAAATGCTGTGCTGCTGCTAGCTACCATGTGACTATGTAAGGTGTGTGGGTCATCATTTGTAACATTTGTGGTAGAAGTGAAGATTTTAAGCTTTTGACAAATTTCTAATGGAGTGTCGAAGAAATGCCACCGTTGAAAATTATGAGGGAGAGATTGTGGTGCTTGGTGCGTATGTGTATGTGTGTGTGTGTGAAGAATTACAATGACCAAATAAATGCGCTTATGCTGGGTTTTGTTGCTGGATGTGGCGGCATTGGTATTGGTGAAATGAAAGTTTGGTTTGTGATGTCTGGGAGAAATCTGTCGAAGATGAACTAGAAAATAGGTGCTAATGAATTGAGTCGAGTCGATTGATGATTCCAAAAATAAAATAAATCGAAATGAAAGAAAATATGCAAAGTGATGGTGTTTTTGTTTTTTTTAGAAAAGTCATGAGTTTGTATTTCTTTTTTTTTTTCTTCAGTGTTCAATTTTTGTGATAGGAAATGTTTTCAGATTTGGGAAAAATAGAAATAAGAAAATAACAAACAAAAGAGAAGAAATGAAAAGCTAAGGTGTAGGTGATAGCAAAAATAGTGAAATAAAGGTACAGTATAAGAGTTTTAAGAAGAAAAAGAAGAAATAGAAAGAATAGAGCTAGTAAAACTTAGATTAAGAGTCTTTAGAATAGTTTTAAGGATTTTTCGATGATGACTACTTCAGTTGCCACAATACACACTTTATGCTGACTAGTTTTCATGCATTTTGTGATAACTTTGATGTTGGTGGTCATACAGCTGCAAATTATCAGAGAAAAGTCTTATATGAATGAATAATACTTAATCTAATTGTATTGTTAACATGATTCATCATCTTGGCAAAAACGAAAAACAACTTTTTGCGTCTAATTTTCCAACTTGAAAACCTACAAAAATTTATCATCTTTCAAAAAAAAAAAAAAAAATCTCATTCCTAAGGCACTTTTGTGGAATTTTTAAATGTTTTTTTTTTAAAGATTTTTTTTACTTCTTCATGCGTTTGTTTTTCAATAAATTAAAATAAAAATAAATTAAAATAAATACATATATAAATTAAATTATCGTTGTGTGTGTTTTCTTTTCTTCTTCTTCATTTCTTGCATTAGTTAAAGAAATGAATCCTAGCTATTTTGTGTGTGTTTCGATTTTGTTACCCTAAAAACGGCCGCCTTTGTCCGCTTATCGTCTGCTTTGCTTATAGCCAGAGTAAGCAATTGTCTGGGCCACGGGAGAACTGTAGGCACCATGAGAATCCCAGCCACCGGAACTGCCGCCCGAGGACCAACCGCCGCTGCTGGCACCACCACCAGTGGACCAGCCGGCAGAGCCACCCACAGCTGAAGCACCGGCTCCAGCACCAGCACCAGCTCCAGCACCACCGGAATTCTTGCCGCCAAACAAACCACCCAAACCGCCCAAGAGACCACCAGCACCGCCGGAACCGCCCAAACGGCTCAAACCGCTGCTAGCGCCAGCAGCCAAAGCCAAGAAGAAGGCAATCACAGAAATGACCAAGGCCTTCTTGGCCAGGAACAACAAACCAAAGATGGAGCCAATACCCAAAACAGCTACCTTAGCGCCAACACCCAACAAGATGGGCAAGAATTTCTTCAACAACTTCTTCTTTTTGCCAGTACGAGATTCGGCAACCAATTCACGCAAATCGGTTTTGATATCCTCAGGAATGGCACGGGCCACAGAGCGGGCAGCATTGGCAAAGTTGAAGTTCAACGAGCGTTCGGCAAAGAAGTTCTTGGCATTGGTCAACATGTAGTTGCCCATTTCGCTGGTGCGAGCCTCAATGGTGGGGGCATTTTCAACGGCCAAAGCGCTTTCATCCAAAGCTTTGCCTTGGCGTCCTTCATTGGATTTGATTAGGGATACACCGCCGAACAATTCGATTTGGGGATTGTCGAAAAAGGATTTGGCTTTACGATAGGCCTGCAAAGATGGACAAAAAGAAAACAAAAATTATTAAAATTTTTTTATTTATAGAAAAAAACAACAAAAAGGATTATATCATATATTGGAGTATGGAAATCCAGAGAAAGGACAGGATCTGTAATAACTACGTCTGACAAGTGGCAACATTATTGCAAATTATCCAAAATCTGACAAACATATGTATGGGCGCTATATCTAAATCTGAACCGATTTAGAGCAAACTTCTCAGATATTGTGGTGGTCAGCGAGGGAAGTATTGTACACATTTTTGGCAAGATTGGTAAATAAATGAGCTTGCAGTGGCTCTAGGAGTGAAAATCGGGCGATACACATATATGACAGCTATATCTAAATCTGAACCGATTTCTATGAAATTCACCAGTATTATTAAGAGTCATAAGAAAATCCTTTCTACCGAATTTCGAGAGAATTGGTCAACAAATGACCATGTTATTGAAATATCAGTCCAAATCGGACGAACATATATATAGGGGAACTATATCTAAATCTAAACCGATTTCGACCAAGCTCTATAGATATTGTGGTAGTCATCGAGGAAAGTGCTGTGGTCAATTTTGACAGGATTATGTAATAAATGCGCTGGCAGCGGCTCTAGAAGAGAAAATCGGGCGATATACATATATGGCAGCTATATCTAAATCTGAACCGATTTTTATGAAATTCAATGAGCAAGTGTAGAGTTAAGAGGAAACCCTTCCTGCCAAATTTCGCGAGAATCGTTTAACAAATGACCACTTTATTGCAATATTAGTCCAAATCGGACAAACATATATATGGCAGCTATATTCAAATCTGAACCGATTTTTTCCAATTTCAATAGGCTTCGTCTTTAGGCCGAAAAACATGCCTGTATCAAATTTTAAGACGATCGGACGAAAATTGCGACCTACAGGTTGTACACAAATTAACATGGGCAGACGGGCAGATAGACAGACAGTCAGTCGGACAGATACACAGACAGACAATCAGACAGACCGACAGAAGGACATAGCTAAATCGAATCAGAAAGTGATTCTAAGCCGATCGGTATACTTATCAATGGGTCCATGCCTCTTTCTTCTGGATGTTACAAACAAATGCACTAAGTTATAATACCATGTACCACTGTAGTGGTGTAGGGTATAAAAATAATGTGAAAAAGTCAAATTTGTTGAAAAAGTGACAAGCGGGCATTTGTCCGTCCGCTGGGTAGTTATAAATATTATCTCAGCACAACATACTTTATGTGGCCAAAAAAGGTAAGGTACATCTACAAATGGCAGATATGGTGGCAGGTATAGAAAACTTTGTCTTTATATCATTACAAAATACATCTACTAAAAATAGTGAAGTTGCATAAAAAAAATTGGCGACAAAACCTATATTTGCTTAATATTGGCCTTAGGAGTGAAAATGTAAAATTTCCCATGAACATTCCATTATAGAACAGGGTCTAACTTCTTACACATCAAAGAGTGCTGTCCAATTAAGGTTTTAGCTCAAATGTAAGGAGCCTCGATTTTATAGCCGAATCCGAACGGCGTGTCGCAGGGCGACACTTCTTTGCAGGATACCTTACAAATGTAGCCAATATTAGTAAGGGGAAAACCACCGCTGAAAATTTTTTCTGGTTTCACGTCGGGATGGTCTTAGGAGTTGCCATCTTAATATCAAATGTTGGTTACAACACAAACTTAGCCAGCATTTGTAAGGGGAAAACCACCACAGAAAATATTTTCTTAACGCCGGGATGGTCTAAGGAGTTGCCATATTAATTTCTAATGTTGGCTTTAAATCCTGACAAGACATTGA
The DNA here is from genome assembly GCF_963082655.1 of Stomoxys calcitrans. Lineage (NCBI taxonomy): Eukaryota > Metazoa > Arthropoda > Insecta > Diptera > Muscidae > Stomoxys > Stomoxys calcitrans. The sequence goes on along the minus strand of NC_081553.1, from coordinate 67,589,856 downwards.
GTGGCACTCTTTGAGTACTGGTGACATCGCGGGATATTTAATTGTCTTGAAAATTTTCCCACAAACATTGCATTAAGGAACAGGGGCAAACTTTATGCTTAATGATAAAAGACCTCTTTTTTATAGTCGAGTTCGAGTTTTTCGGCACACTGTCCATTATTTCAAATTACACAGGAGGAAGGGAATATGCACTGTGCACGGAAGCCTCCACTTTAATCATCTACAAAGAAATGTTCTTTCTATGCCAAAATTTTTAAGCATGAGTTGAATTGTGTCAACACTCAGTCTCACATTTACAGCAGGTTCTTCGTAACCAAGAACATGACACTTAACCCAAGTTGATTATGTGTTGCTTTGATAGGCCAAGTTTCTGCAAAGACAACATTTTGCGACTATCGAAGCAATTATTAGTAGAGGATGCTCTCGCCAGGCAAATGTAAATTGCAAATTTTGCCCATGAACATTCCACTAAGGAACAGGGGCAAATTTCTCATATATTAATGAGTGCAGTGCCGATTCAAATTTAAGCTCAATGATAAGGGGCCTTCTTTTTATAGCCGAGTCCGAACGGCGAGCAGCAGTGCGACACCTCTTTGGAGAGACGTTTTACATGGCATAGTACCTCACAAATGTTGCAAGCATAAGGAAGGGAAAACCACCGCTGAAAATTTATATCTTATGTTCTCGCCAGGATTCGTTTTTCGATAAATGTTTTGTATTCTAAATGATTTGTGAGATTTTTTTTCCAAATTTCTTTCATATCTTTTTAGCTTTTTCAATTTTAAATTTTTTATATATTTTCAATATTTAAAATTTAATATATTATTTTTTAGTTTTTTATGAATTATTTTGTTTTTTATATTTTTTCAAATAATTATTTTTTGTGTTTTTTTATCGATTTTATTTTTTAATTGATTTTATTTTATTTTTTTTTATTTTTGTTTTATTTTATTTTATTTTACTTTATTTTATTTAATTTAATTTTATTTTATTTTATTTTATTTTATTTTATTTTATTTTATTTTATTTTATTTTATTTTATTTTTTTTTATTTTATTTTTTTTTTTATTTTCTTTTATTTTATTTTATTTTACTTTATTTTATTTTATTTTATTTTATTTTATTTTATTTTATTTTATTTTATTTTATTTTATTTTATTTTATTTTATTTTATTTTATTTTATTTTATTTTATTTTATTTTATTTTATTTTATTTTATATCATTTCATTTTATTTTATTTTTATTTTATTTTATTTTATTTTATTTTATTTTATTTTATTTTATTTTATTTTATTTTATTTTATTTTATTTTATTTTTTTTTATTTTATTTTATTTTATTTTATTTTATTTTATTTTATTTTATTTTATTTTATTTTATTTTATTTTAATTTATTTTTTTTATTTTATTTTATTTTATTTTATTCTATTTTATTTTATTTTATTTTATTTTATTTTATTTTATTTTATTTTATTTTATTTTATTTTATTTTATTTTATTTTATTTTATTTTATTTTATTTTATTTTATTTTATTATATTTTATTTTATTTCATTTTATTTTATTATATTATATTATATTTTATTTTATTTTATTTTATTTTATTTTATTTTATTTTATTTTATTTTATTTTATTTTATGCTTATACTCAAAAAGGTATATGAAAATTTCAGAATATAATTGATTTGGTTAATTTATTTCATTAATTTTTTTTATTTTATTTTATTTGTATTTTATTCTCATACCAAAAGTTGTATATGCAAATGTCATTAAATAATTGGTTTAATTTATTTTGTTTTTAGTATATAGGATATACTCCAAAACTATCTCCAAGATTATGAGTCTGTTCTTTTAACAAATGAATGACTATTCATGTTTTTACTATATTCCCTCAAAGAATAAAAACTACTGCCCGTTTTATTTTTAAATCTACTTGGGGACACCATACGTCTTATTTGTTGTATTTCGTGGCATATAAGCTCATATATATAACCACCTTAATGGAGAGGACTTGCTATGCTTTTTGCTGGATACTATATCCTATACACTACTGGCGTTCTCAGATACAGTTTTCTTGAATAAGTTCAGGTCTATACAATCATTTTGGATTTCTTGAAGTAATGGAAAGTTCGCACAACATCCGAAAAGGAACTCCCTGTAGCCTCATTTACACTCTGACCCAATGATAAGGAACGTTGTTTTCAAAGCCTAGCCCGAATGGCGTATCACAGATGGACATATACTAAGAAGAAGATTTTTGGCTAACAAATGCAGTAGTGTAAACAAGAGATAACTACCAAAGAAAACTGTGTAGATCTTCCTTCCGTTTTCTTGTGTGCCTTGGCTCCCATGGTGCAATATTTGATTAATTTGTATATCATAATCAAAACCCATGGAAGAAAAACGTTATTTATCCTTTTCGTGGGCCATCCTATACATGGAAGTGCCAGAAGAGTCAAGGAAAATCCAGAAGAGTTTGCTGAACTACTGCCAGTCTTTACCCACAATATTGATACCTCTTTAGTTCTAGTCGTCCTATATTGTTATAACGTTAATCATTAAGAAATTAAAAAATATTTGTCGAAACAAAATCCCTATTGTCTGCTGGGTATATAGTTTCAAGTAAGATTTTTACGTATGGTCTTGAAACCAGAACTTGATGGCATAGGAGGATGCCACAGCAAGGAGGTGATCAAATTGGGATGTTCCGCAATGTAATCATCTTAAAAGATCTGGGTGTAAAATCCATCACTATGATATTCTTCCAACAAAAGAGATTGGAACAGTGAACATTTTTTAATATATTGACATATGTTTCTTGTTGAAAAACTGGCGAAGTTCCTCAGGCATCACCCGCTTATGGTGAGTTATCCCAAAAGACTTGATGCAATAACGTCACTTGCCCCATACCTACACCACTTCCGCAGTACAGGCAATTTTTTTTTTTTTATTGGACGACGCTTCATGTCAATATGCCCTAAAGCCACAACAAACAAACCTCAATAATGGAGTAATTTGAAGTAGCTATAATTATAAAATCCATTAATTATCGATTGGCTTTCTCATAAGCTGGTTATATAATCCAATGAAAGTGATCTTAAAAGTTTTGGAGGTGGGGGTGGGGGGGTAGGAAACAGGCTTTTTGTCGATATCGCTTCAAATTTTACGTAACACTATAACTTTTCCTCTGATGGGTTATGCAATGATGGTTATTATTTCAATGTATGTGTGTGATGATGTAATCCATAATGAAAAAAGTTTCACTTTTTTTTAGGCCATAATATTGTGGATGACCTAATTCGTAGCAAAAAAAACTGCACTTATAACACTTTCAATAAAATGAAAGATATATTCAGAATATATATGTGTGTGTGTATGCATTTTTCTTGTCTTTTTGAAGTTCATTTTCACTTTCATTAGTTGATTAGCATAGTTTTTTGTTCTTTGATTCATATGCATTTTCACTTTTGTTTATGTTTTTCTTATACATTTCAGGTCTTTGTGATTTTTTTTATTTTGTTTATGTTTTTGTATTTCACTTTATAGTTTTTTTTTTGTTTTCATCACAATTTTATGAAGTAATCCTTTTTGGTTGTTCATATGAGTTTTTGTAAAGTTTTTTTTTTTTTGTCTTGTGTATTTGTGTTTTTGTTTTTGCTTTGTAATCCGTACCGTTAACTGCAGACACGAAATGGAATCAACTTCCAAGCACTTGGAGAATGTACCAGGTTGTTCGACATTGTTATCCTTGATGTTGTTGGTGGGGTTGGCCAGGATGCCAGTGGCCAATAATAGCACACAACTGGTAGCAATAAAAAATTTCATTTTTATTTTGTTTTTAAATGTGTTTCGATTTTTGTTTTGTTGAAATAGGATTCTTGGGTTAACCGACAAGAAGAAAGAAATGAATTAAGAAAGAAAATTTGTTTTATGAACACCACCGAAATCACTGTGTGTTCATTCGTATGAAACAAGCTGAGGTTTGATAATTTTCGACGGTGTCAGTCTGTTTTTAAGCAGTCTCAAACAATCAACCGAAATCATATAATTATGCAAAACCTATAGAGCAACGACACTATGGTGTTGGTGGCCGCTGCCAGTGATGCTCACTGCATGTGTTGCTGCTCTTACTTCTGGCCCATATTCAACCTACGAACTCCAAGCATCCCGCTGAAGATGGTGTCAATGTATTGGTTGCGGCTGCGCATTATCGTTGGCTACAACCGCCCGGTTAAAGGTACCAAATGACACCAACAACCACAAAACAATAATAAATATGACGTACAATAGCAACAACAACAACAGCAGCAGCAAAAACATTGAGCACTTCATGTATATCATTAGCAGCAACACATGTAAAGAAATGGCCATTAAAGCCTAACCCTCTACTGCTGGCGCAAGCACTTACTACGCACGCACATTTGGGTAAATGAACAAATCACACTCACCTCCACGGCAATGTCAGCTAAAGAGCGCTCAATAACCTTTAAAAGAGTGCTGTTAACATGCACATTTATCCCACACACCGTACCCAACACCACCACAATACCCTTAAGCTCAACGACAAAAAACATTCGCTCACACCTAAGGTTATGCTTAACTTTCCTCTCTCACTCTCTCGCTGTGGAGCTCAAAGAATTTCTTCTTCGTAGCAAAGTTCAAAGAAGCAGTAAAGCAGAGAGCCTGCAGTGGCAGCACTAACACACTCACAACATTTCTTTTTCATCTTCCTTATCTGGAGATGCCAGTCAGCAGCCAAAATGTTTACATTCAACACAAACCCCCTACTACCTCCTCCCTCCCTCTCGTCTACGCTTTGAAATTTTTTTCCGCCTTTGGGGGCTCTCTGTTTTTTCTCTTGGCCTACGACGAGATCATGATCTTGGTCTTTTCAATGATCGTTATCATGAAGGGGCCCTAAGCTTTTGCTTACACTTTGTTGCCACAAAACGACAAACCATCGAACAGCAACAATAACAACGAACACACACACACACACACAACTAAATGTCTAAAAATGTGCGTTGGCGCTTTGACTCGTAATTTATGTAAGTTGTGCGCGTTGAGTGTGTATAAAAGGTACATTTTTCTTTAAATTGTTGTTGTATTATTCTCCCCCTTTAGCATTGGCACTGTGGGCGATTTACATATAACAAAAAAATACCAAAAAAAAAAAATGCTCCATTAATATGCAGTTTTAGATCTAAAAGTGTTTTCGAATGATTTTTTGTGGTTGTTGTTTTGGTCATAATTATGCAAAGAGAAAGATTTAGAAATAAATTAGAGATATATGCAAATTTGTATTTCTCATTGCTTTCATTCAACAAATGCTACAAGGGTGCGCCTATGTGGTGATTGTAAACAATGCAATGGCCCATAGATAAAGTTCGGACTTCGGATAATCCTAATTGGATTAAGACACGTAATAGGCTGGATAAATACTTGTTTTTGATGCAAATTATGCATAAGCTGACTTAATTGATTAAATTATAAAATTCATCGTGTAAAAGTTGCACAAACACAATTTCCGTATTGTTGTCATCAACCAATAAGATTGGTGATAAAAATACCTCAGAGTCAATCCCTTAGGACTATATTGAATACATTCCGAGTTAAGTAAAAATTACAGTAAATCGGCTGAAGGCAGCAGACACTAATGGGTTGGCAAGTAAGTTGTTTTGCTAGTCGCTTTCGGGTGATAGTGCCAACTTCGGCCGATTTGTTCACTATGAATTAAAGAATGAAAGTGCATAAGAGACACAGCAAATTTTGCACCTACTAAGGCGGTCAGAACAGAATCTGTAACTGCTTGGACGAAAAAAAGATTTTTGTATCTGTGGCAGTATGGTGGATAAATCAAAGATACATTCGATTAATATACGAGGTTTGAGGAATTAGACATAGGTAGCCCAACGTAGCTAAAAAAGAACATCAGGAAAATTTTTTTAGCGATGGTTATCCCTTCCTTATGCTGGCGACGATTTTAAGGTATTTACCTTTAGTAAACTTCTCCTCCGCCACCGTAGCCCAGAGGTTACCATGCCCGCCTACGACGTAAAACGCTTGGGTTCGAATCCTGGCGAGAACATCATAAAAAATTTTCAGTGGTGGTTATCCCCTCATTATACTGGCGACATTTGAAGGTACTGTACCATTAAGTATGGCAGCCATGTAAAAACTTCTCCACAAAAAGGTGTTGCACTGTGGCAACATAAAGGAGGCTCCTTATCATTTAAAGCTTAAACTTGGATCGGGCGGCACTCATTGATAAGTGGGAAGTTTGCCTCTGTTCCTTAAACTCTAATCGTACAGCACTCATTGATAAGTGAGAACTTGACCGTCTTAACGTTCTGAGGCGATCTAGCCATGTCCGTCCGTCCGTCTTGCCGTTAAGCTTGCTGCTTGATATTGTGCACAGATACTAAGTATTGATGTAGCTCATTAGGGATTGCAAATGGGCCATATCGGTTAAAATTTAGATATAGCTACCATATAAACCGATCTCCCAATTCGACTTCTCACCCTGGAAGCCGGGCTAACCCTGGAAGCCGCAATTTTTTATGATTTGGGTGAAATTTTGCTTGAAGTGTTCTGTTCTGACTTCCAACAGCTGTGCCAAGGAAGCTCCAAAGCGGTCTGCAACCTGATATAGCTACCATATAAACCGGTCTCCCGATTTGATATCTTGAGCACTAAAAAATAGCTTTTATTGTCCGATTTGGCTGAAATTTTGCACCTTGTGTTCAGTTATGACTTCCAACAACTGTGCCAAGTAAGGTCTAAATCGGTCTATAACCTGATATAGTTGCCATATAAACCGGTCTAGGATCTTGACTTCCTGAGCCTGAGGGCGAAATTCTCATCCGATTTGGCTGGCTGAAATTTTCCATGAGGTGTTTTGTTATAACTTTTAACAACTGTGCTAAGTATGGTTTAAATCGGTCTTTAACCTGATATAGCTGCCATATAAATCGATCCCGGATCTTGGCTTCTTAATTCTCTAAAGGGCGCTATTCATATCCGATTTGGCTTAAATTTTGTACAACGCCTTCAACATACGTGTCCGATATGGTGTGAATCGATCTATAGCGTGATACCGCTCCCGATTATGCTTCTTGAGCCCCTACAAGGCGCAATTCGATTGGACTGAAATATTACCCAATGACTACTACTATGGTCTTCACCATTGATTTCATATATGGTCGAATCGGACTATAACTTGTTATAGGTCCAATATCATAACTATACTTAGCCATTATTCTTTGTTTGCTCAAAAATAGATACCGCGCAAAGAACTCGGCAAATGCGATCCATGGTGAAGGGTATATAAGATTCGGCCCGGCTTTTCAGCGGTGGTTTGCCCCTCCTAATGTTGGTAACATTTGTGAGGTCATATGTCATGTAAAACTTTTCTCCAAAAGAGGTGTCGCACTGCGGCACGCCGTTCGGACTCGGCTATAAAAAGAAGACCCCTTATCATTGAGCTTAAACTTGAATTGGACTGCATTCATTGATTTGTGAGAAGTTTGCCCCTGTTCCTTAGTGGAATGTTCATGGGCAAAATTTGCAATAATATAGCGATCTGCCGATTTAAGGTCGTGGCCCATAAATGGCGCATGTATTGTCCGATTTCGCTGAAATTTGGGACAGTGAGTTGAGTTAGGCCTTCGACTTCTTTTTTCAATTTGGTTCAGATCGGCCCAGATTTGCATATAGCTATCATATAGATCCATCTCTTGATTTAAAGTCTGGGCCCCATAAAAGACGCATTAGTTATTCGATTTGGCTGAAATTTGACACAATTACTCATATTAGGCTTTTCGACATCCGTGTTAAACATGATTCAGATCGGTCTCTACTTGGATATACCTGCCAAAAAGACCAATATTTTGTTCTACATAATTAAACAGTGACTTGTATTTATTAGACCAATTTGGTCCAAATCGGATCATATTTCGATATAGCTGCTATGGGTGCATAAATTATGAATTTTTCACCGGATTATAACGAAAGGTGGTTACATATATACCCGAGGTGGTGGGTGTCTATCCAAAGTTCGGCCAGCCCGAACTTAATTCAATTTTACTTGTTTTTCAAATCACATAGTTCCTAAATGTTGCCAGTATTAGGAAGAAATAACCATAGCTGAAAATTGTTTGTGATATTCGCGCCAGGATTCGAACCCAGCGTCAACTTTTCTCAAAAAGTTATCACACTGCGGCACGCCGTTCTGGCTCGTCTATAAAAAAGATCTTCCTTATCATTGAACTTAAACTTGAATCGGACAGCACTCATTGATATGTGAGAAGTTTGCCCCTGTTCTTTAATGGAATGTTTATGGGCAAATTTCCAATTGCGGGAATAAAAAGAAGTCAGGGCTGTACGGCGGATGACGTATCAATTCGAGGATTTGGTCGGTTAAGAAGGCGTTGGTTTGTTCGTTTTTCGAATTTCTCCAAACATTTCAGGCAATCAAATTGTGGTGTACCTCTCAGAATTGGAAGTCCAATGTAGCTCAAGCGGAACAGTTGCCTCATAACCAGTTTTGCCGAAAAAAAACAGGCGGCCATTTGCTTCGAAGTGCTTCTGGCACAAACAACTTTCGTTGGAATTGGCTCGACTTCGAAGACCCACACTGTCGATCGTTGTTTTGTTTCGGGCTCATGCGATTAGATCCTCAATACGCCACAAGTGAGGATCTTATTAAAGTACTTTGGAGTAGCGCGATCGTAATTTTGTAATATTGCTTCACACAAATCGACACGAAAATTTTTTAGCGATTCTCCTTTTCTATTTTATGTCAACGTGATCAAACCTTTTGTGTTCATGCAGTATCTAATGTATGTTGGTGCAAGAAATATCCAAGGATGCCTCTATCTCATGGTATGTCACATGACTTGCATTGCAAGTTCACGCATTGCATCAATGTTCTCTATGTTTACATGGCCGTATTTGGACGACCTTAACGGAATTCGATTTTGAGCGATCATCGTCTAAGGCTGAGTTCAATGAACCAATTTTTCACAGTGCTATAGATTGGTGCTTCATTGCCATACAAAGATTGAAGTTCATCAATGCACTATTGTCTTAATAATCCGCATAGAAAGTTATGAAAAATGGTTGCACGAAAAGGTTTATGAGTTATTTAAATTTTTTTTTTTGTCAAATTAATTTTTTCAAGGCAATAAACAACACAAATGATGGTCGTTCTTAGTACGATTACGATAGAAAACTTCAAACTTTCCAATTGAAATGTCGGATTTGGCCTGGCAACACTTAGTGTTACCAAAATCAGACGTTCGGCGGACCTCTAGAAAATTTTTCCAAAATTGTTTTCCTTCTAAGAGAAATAACGAATGTATTTATTTAAGAACAAATGATAATTTAATTTTTGTAGAAATTGATAAATTCAAGAAATCTTTCTCTGCAGGCAACGCACAAAGCTTACATTCACTTGTTGAGAGAACACATATGAGAGAGAGAGAGAGAGAGAGAGTAAACAAGTAAAAACCACCTCAGATATTCATATTATAACAAAGTCCGGTGAGAAACGAACCACTTCTGAATACATAGCAGCTATATCGAAATACAGCACGATCTATAACAAAATTGAGGGTCCAACATAATTCACTGACCTGGACCATAAAATGGGAGATTGGTCTATTTGGTAGCTTTATCCAAATATATGCCGATCTACGTCATATTCAGGATGTGTAGGGGCCTAATACAATTCACTATACGAAGATTCAGCGAAATCGGGTAATAAATGCGCCTTTTATGGCCTCTAGACCATAAATAGGGAGATCGGTATATATAACAGCTATATTCAAATAGAGACCGATCTTAACCATAAAGGGAACATATGTCATAAGTCACTGTTCCTGACCTACCTCACTGTTTCAAATTTCATCGGAATCTGTTAATAAATGCGCCTTTTATTCCACATATTCCACATACGAATGGTTTGGAAGAAAAATGAATTTTCATGCATGGTTCGGTTGACTGTCCAATCAATTACAAACGGGTGTGAGTTTCTGGCAAGTCTTATATTCCTGGGTAACATCCTAACGTCAGGGATAAGAAGACGAATATCCCTGGAACACACGCCATATGAAAATAACGATAGAGCAATACAACGCTACCCACATTCCGACGATGTTGAAGAGAAGCAAGGGAGTTGGATACTCTACTGTCACCAATCAACACCATCGCTCTCCGTTGAACCCTGTCAAGTAGCTCCAAGGATGATTTTGGAGATACTGCCCATATATGAGAGTTATATTCCATCCTGGGCCTGATGTAGGTAGTATAGATATCGAGAAGAACAGAAGAGGTGAAATATTTCTTGCATCGCTTAAGAAAGCCTAAACACTTTAATGCTTCTTTCAACACTTCGAATATGTGTTTTGACCAACGGACATCGCATTGTATCTTTATGCCCAGAACATCAAGAGCATCTGACTGCTCAATATCTATGCCGTTGATAGATGTCGACGATTGTAGAGGGTCAGTGAATCGCTTGTGAGACAAGAAACAGCACTGCGACTTCTGTGCGTAAAAGTCTACTCTGTTCATTCTACCCCACTCGGAAATGGTCAACAAACCCTGACCGTCTCATCCATAATGCGCCTCCTGTCCACAATTTCTTAAGGATTGGGCCTATGGTCGAATGAATATGCGCCTATGGTCGAATGAATATGCGCCTATGGTCAAATGAATATGAATTCGAAGTCTGACTCAATAGATAGTCAATGAAAATAAGAACAAGTAAAAGCGTGCTAAGTTCGGCCGGGCCGAATCTTATATACCCTCCACCATGGTCGCATCTGCCGAGTTCTTTGCGCAGTATCTGTTTTTAGGCAAACAAAGTATAATGAATATGGACGAAGCAGCTATATCAAGTTATAGTTATAGTCCGATTCGGGGCTCAAGAAGAGAAATCGGGAGATCGGTTTATATGGGAGCTGTATCAAGCGATAGAACCATTCTGACCATATTGCACACGTATGTTGAAGGCCATGAGAGGAGCCGATATACAAAATTTGTGCCAAATCGGATGAGAATTGCATTCTCTATAGGCTCAAGAAGTCAAGACCCAAGATCGGTTTATATGGCAGCTATATCAGGTTATGGACCGATTAGGACCATTCTTCGCACAGTTGTTCGAAGTGATATGAAAACACTATGTGCAAAATTTCAGTCAAATCGAACAAGAATTGCGCCCTCTAGAGGCTCAAGAAATCAAGACCCCAAAATTACGCCCTCTAGAGGCTCAAGAAGTCAAGACCCAAGATCGGTTTATATGGCAGCTATATCAGGTTATACACCGATTTGATCCATACTATGCACAGTTGTTGGAAGTGATATGAAAACACTATTTGCAAAATTTCAGTTAAATCGGACAGGAATTGCGCCCTCTAGAGGCTCAAGAAGTCAAGGGCCCAGATCGGTTTATATGACAGCTACGTCAGTTTATGAACCGATTTGATCCATAATTGTTAGAAATTATAACAAAACATCTTTTGGACTTCCTAAGTCCTTACAAGCCGCAATTTTTATCCGATGTGGCTAAAATTTTGCATGTGGTGTTCTGTTATGACTTTCAACAACTATGCCAAGTACGGTACAAATCAATCCTCATATAGCTCCCATATAAACACCTTTCTCGGTTATCCTTGTTCAGTTCCTAGAAGACTTCATTGTTGCTGGTTTGACAGAAGTTTGGTAGGTAGTATTAAATTATGCCCTTCAACTATATTTAATTGGCATACATTTTTAGCAGAATCCATGGTTTGAGGGTATCCAAAGATCGGACCGGCTGAAATTAATGCCTTTTTCCTTGTTATTATTCAGTCGACAGGAGCAGTGTTAAATATTTGAAAATAATTTTTACTTCTATGTGTTGCTATCTTATTTGGTGGTTGACATGTAAATAAAAATTGTTTACCCTGGTGGCGTATAAGCTTTCAAGGATTCCTTGGTAATATTCATCACATATTCATGCCGTAAGGGATTTTAAGCTAAAACATACAAATAGAGCTTGACAAAAGAATTCCCTTTGAAAACCTAAATCAATATACAAACAAATGCATGAGAGACCATGAGTTCATTCATCCTCATTGTCCATCTCGCCCAACTCCCCAACACAGCGCCTCCAAACAAGGCGGCATTGTCCTCTCAAATAAATTGAAGTCCGGCATAGATTTGTTTTTTGTTTTGCACCATGACAGCATCCATTTTATATCAGCATATCAGATTTACACCATAACAATACCTGACCTCAGATTTGCTTTGAAGTATAAAAATAAATAAACTTTTATTTAAAAATGGATTTTTTTCCTAAAGACTTGTGAAAGCGCCAGTTGCAATGGTAGGACAAGAAAAGCTGTCGCATAATTGTTTTCGTGTAAAATGATAGAACAGTTTTTGGCCGAGATTTTCAACATAAGCCTGTAAATGAATGGAGGACTTTTGTCAAAGAACAATTGGTGCCAAACGCAAGAGAATTCACTGATATGAGAATAATTGTTTCGGAACTTTTGTCTTAATGTTAGATGCCAGAATTCATTGAGGCATTTAAAACAGAGATGTAGTGAATTGCATTGTTTTGTAGAGTATTCCATTTTATGGAAAAGGTCAAAAAGCATAAAGAAAAGTTTGATTATGATAAGCTTTCTTAATGCGTATATTTGGAACAATTAGAAAACAAAATTCCTTTATTGAAGATAGTTCTCATTTTGTCCTTTATTTTGGTTACATATTCTTGCAGCCATTTGGGAAAGTTCAAATGAGATCTCTGATGTTGATTGATATCGTCAGAAAATCCAACTTTAGTGTTTCCTTGGAACTTCGTTGGAGTGTGAATTGTCGAACTTTGGATACCCACCACCTTGGGTATATATGTTAACCAGCTTTCATCAAAATCCGGTGAAAATTGCATACCTTAATATACCTAATAACATACCTCTAATAACTGCAAGTCATTCAAAGCACTGTTCCATATTTCGGCGAAATCGGACAATAAATGCACCTTTTATGGGCCCAAAACCTTAAATCTAGAGATCGGTCTATTTGGCAGCTATATTCAAATCTGGACCGATCTATACCAATTTGAAGAAGGACATCGAAGAGCCTAACATAACTCACTGTCCCAAATTTCGGCGACATCGGACAATAAATGCGCCTTTTATGGCACCAGAGCCTTTATCCCAATCTGGACCGATCTGGGCCAAATTGACTAAGGATGTCGAAGGGCCTTACACAACTCACTGTCCCAAATTTCAGCAAAATCGGATAATAAATGTGGCTTTTATGGGCCTAAGACCCTAAATCGGCGGATCGGTCCATATGGCAGCTATAACCAAATCTGGACCGATCTGGGCCAAATTAGCGAAGGATGTCGAAGGGCCTAAGATAACTCACTGTCCCAATTTTCAGCAAAATCGGAGGATCGCTTTATATGGCAGCTATATCCAAATCTGAACCGATCTAGGCCACACTAACGAAGGATGTCGAAGGGCCTAACACAACTCACTGTTTCAAATTTCAGCAAAATCGGACAATAAATTTGGCTTTTATGGCCCTAAGACCCTAAATCGGAGGATCGGTTTATATGGCAGCTATATCCAAATCTGGTCCGATCTGGGCCAAACTAACGAAGGATGTCGAAGGGCCCTACACAACGTACTCTCCCAAATTTCAGCAATATCGGAGAATAAAAGTGGCTTTTATGGGCCTAAGACCCCAAATCAGAGGATTGGTTATATGGCAGCTATATCCAAATCTAAACCGATCTGGGCCAAATTGACTAAGGATGTCGAAGGGCGCTACACAACCCACTGTCCCAAATTTCAGCAAAATCGGACAATAAAAGCGGCTTTTATGAGCCTAAGACCCTTAATCGAAGGGTCGGTCTATATGGCAGCTATAACCAAATCTGAAACGATCAGGGCCAAATTGACGAAGGATGTCGAAGAGCCTTACACAACTCACTGTCCCAAATTCCAGCTAAATCGGATAATAAATGTGGCTTTTATGGGCCCAAAACCTTAAATCAGATGGTCGGTCTATATGGCAGCTATAACCAAATCTGAACCGATCAGGGCCAAATTGACGAAGGATGTCGAAGAGCCTTACACAGCTCCCATATAAACCGATCTCCCGATTTGAACTGGAAACCGCAATTTTTGTCCGATTTGGCTTAAATTTCCATGCGGTGTTATGTCATGACTTTGAACAACCGTCTAAATCGGTATATAACCCGATATAGCTTCCACATAAACCGATCTCCCGATTTGGAAGCCAAAATTGTCATTGGATTTGGCGAAATTTTGAACATTGTGTTCTATTATGACTTTCAACAACTGTGGCATGCACCGTTCAAATCGGCCTATAAGCTGATATAGCTCCCATATAAACCGATCTCCCGATTTGACTTCTTGAGCCCCTGGAAGCCGCGATTTATATCCGATTTGGCTGAAATTTTGCATGCGGTTTTCTGTTATGCTATGTACCGTCTTAATCCATATATAACCTGATATAGCTCCCATACAAACCGGTTTAACGATTTGACTTCTTGAACCTCTGGAAGCCGCGCCAAGTACAGTCCAAATCAGTCTATAACCAGATATAGCTCCCATATTTTAGCAGAATCCATGGTGGTGGGTTCCCATAATTCGGACCAGCCGAATTAGGCACGCTGTTAATTGGTTTTTTGTCCACAGGTAGGTTGAGTTCGATAATGGGCTATATCGGACTATATCTTGATATAGCCCTCATATAGACCGATCTGTGCGATATAAGGTTTTAGGACCATAAAAGCCACATTTATTATCCGATTTTGCTGAAATTTGAGACAGTGAGTTGTATTAGGCCAATCGACATGCTTCTTCAGTTTGGCCCAGATAGGTCCAGATTTGGATATACCTGCCATATAGACCGTTCCCTCGATTTTGGGTCTGGGACCTATAAAATGCGCATTTATTGTCCGATTTCCCTGAAATTTGGTAAAGCGAGTTGACTTAGGCCCTCATATTGGCATAGATCGGTTCCGATTAAGATATAGGTGTCATATAGGCCGATCTTTTGGGCCCACAAATAGCATATTTTTGGCCGAAAAAATTTGTAAAAGTGAGTTGTGTCAGGCCCTTCGACATCTTTTTTCAACTTGGCCCAGATCGGTCCAGATTTTGATATAGCTGCCATATAGTTCGATCTCTCGATTTAAGATCTTGGGCCCTTAAAAGGCGCATTTATTGTCCGATTTCACTGAAATTCGGTATAGCGAGTTGCGTTAGGTTTCTCGACATCCCTGTTCAAAATGGCCCAAATCGGTCCAGATTTGGATATTGCTGTCATGTAAAGGGTGATTTTTTTGAGGTTAGAATTTTCATGCATTAGTATTTGACAGATCACGTGGGATTTCAGACATGGTGTCAAAGAGAAAGATGCTCAGTATGCTTTGACATTTCAACCAGAAATGAGCCTCATCGCTGAACGGTGAATGAACACATTTCGAACCGAACACTGATTTTGGTAATAAAATTCAATGATTTGCAAGCGTTGCTCGTTAGTAAGTCTATTCATGATGAAATGTCAAAGCATACTGAGCATCTTTCTCTTTGACACCATGTCTGAAATCCCACGTGATCTGTCAAATACTAATGCATGAAAATCCTAACCTCAAAAAAATCACCCTTTATAATCTATATGGGGTCTCAGAGGCATATTTCGAGGTGTTGCAAACAATGACGAAATTAGTATACCCCCATCCTATGGCGGAGGGTATAAAAAGGAAAATATTTGGATATAGCTTGATCTCCCCATTGAAGGTCTACTGCCCATATAATGCTCATATATATCCGAACTGGTCGAAATATTTTAAGGACTTCAATTTAATGTGGCAGAAAGCAGAAAGATCAAGTATACATGGGCGTGCAAGTGGTGGAATAGTATGCGGTGTTAGAAAAGATCTTCAAACAAAAGGAGTTGATTATAGTTTCGTGAAAGAAAACCATTTAAATATGATTAAAATAAGCACACTGGAATCATGTTTTACGTTCGTTCCTGTTTATATACGTGGAGAGAATTGGGCCTGTGATTTTGAGGCGATGAGAGAAATATTTGAAAAAATAGATGACGGACATATAATATTAGCAGGGGATGTTAATGTACGAATTGGTAACCTCCAACAAAATCTTGAAAGCGGTCTGGAAACTGAGTTCACAGCGGGAATGGAAACCAGGCGCTCAAAAGACTCAATTGTAAATGCAAAAGGAAAACAATATATGGAATTCTGTGAGGATAATGGACTGTTAATTCTAAATGGCAGAACCGAAGGAGACGAAGAGGGGCATTACACGTATGTGAGCAAAAATGGCAGTTCGGTTAACGATTTAGCAGCAATATCATATTATGGACTGAAAATGATTAAAAAATTCGAAGTTGAAGAAAAAGTTTGGTCTGATCATTTTCCACTAAAAATAGAAATTAAATTAAATAAAATCGATATCAATGCAAAGCCATTAAATTTACCGCCAAAACTTATTTGGAAAAAGGCAACAACTGAGCGATACCAGAACAGCTTGAATCAAAACCTTCTTTTAGCTATAAATGGGAATGGTATAGACAATCTATCAGATTTGTCCAATTTAATTCAGAAGTCGGTCGTAATAACAAATAAACAAAATACATGCAACAAATACAAAGCAGACTGGTACAACAGTCGATGTGAGAGGGCAAGAAAAAAAATCATTTGAATGCCTCAATAAGTTCAGGAGAAGTAGCACTCTACAAGACAAAGAAACTTATCTGAATGCGGTTAAGACGTACAAGAAAACATGTAAAGAAAGGAAATTGGAGTATGCCAGAGAGTTAGAAGCTAAAATCTGCAACACCACAGATGTAAAACAATGGTGGATACTTGCAAAACAGATAAGAGGACAAAAACATAAAATCGGTAGCAGTATTTCTGCTGAGGATTTTAAGATATATTTCAATATGCTATTAAATAAACCACAGTTTGCAAATAACATTGAATATGCCGTACTGAAAAGAACAAATATTGAACTGGATAGAGAAATAGATGTACGTGAAATTCAAGATGTTTTAAACGAAACGAAAGAAAATAAGGCGCCAGGAATGGACAGGGTGCCGTATGAGTTTTTGAAATATTCATCACATCAATTTCTTACAGAGCTAGCACGTCAATATAATCGAATTTATGAATCAGGACAGCTAGATAACATCATGCAAGAGTCGGTAATATTTCCTATATACAAAAAGGGCGATATAAACACCCCAAGTAATTATAGAGGCATCTCTTTTATGAATACAATGGCCAAGATTTTTATGGGAATTGTAAATAATAGACTAAAGAAATGGATTAGTGATTATAATATATTAAAAGAATTTCAAGCAGGCTTTAGACCAGGATACTCAACCGTAGACAATGTTTACAACCTGGCATCAATCGTCCACTGCAAGTTATCTGAAAGAAAGAAAGTGTACGCATTTTTCGTCGATTTTTCAGCCGCATTTGATATGGTACCCAGGCAACTTTTAATCTATAAATTGCATGAAATCGGAATCTCAACAAAGATGGTTTATTTAATACAAAACATATACCAAAACACTAAATCGGTAGTTTGGACTGGAGATAATGTATCGCAACATTTTAATACTTATACAGGAGTTAGACAAGGGTGTTTGCTGTCGCCTTTACTGTTCACTCTGTATTTAAATGATATACACGACTGGTTGGAAGGAGGGTTAGTGCTAGACGAATTAAATATTCGGGTACTACTGTACGCTGATGACATCGTCATACTAGCTGATGATATTGAAGTATTTCGAAAAATGATATGGAATTTAGAAAACTATTGTAGTAGATGGAATATGGTGGTAAATTTGCAAAAATCCAAGATAATGGTGTTTCGAAATGGAGGACGGTTATCTTCGAGGGAGAGATGGAAATACCTCAATGAAGAAATTGAAGTGGTGAACGAATACTGCTACCTTGGAGTCCTTCTAACTCCAAAAATGAGTTTTACTAAGCATGCAGAACAAAGAAACAAACGAGCGAAGATTTGTATAAACGCAGCTTGGGAAAATCTGATCAATAACTCAAATGTATCCCTTATATCGAAATGGAAAATTTTCCAGAGTGTGTGCAAAACCACACAGTCATATGCAGCCCAGGTGTGGGGGTACAACTGGTTTGAAGAAGTAGATGAACTACAAAGGTACTTTTTGAAAAAGGTTTTAAAGCAACCAAAACATATACCAAATTATATATTATCTTTAGAGACCGATGTACCTGACAACCACTTTTACACATTGAAACTACATATGGATTATATATATAAAACTTTATTCCTTTACGATAATAACAGACTCCCGCATAAGCTTTCTATAAAAATATGGAACAAACAAATTTTCTGGGCCTTGGCACTGAAATCTTGGTCCGAAAGCACTAACGTTCCAATTGAAAATCTATTCAGAACAGCGCAAGATTGGTCTACAACCACAACTATACTTGTAAATAATCTCAAAAGGAAAAGCTATACAGAGAAAATAGATAGAGCAAGAGCAAGTGAAAGCTGATTTTATCGTTTTTTGAATCCAGAAATCGGGATTGAATACATGCAAGATGTTTGGAAACTGGACAAAATTGCTATTATAATGAAAACAAGGGCAGATGTACTTCCACTGAATGGAAACGTTTTTAGAAACGCAGCGAGACACCAATGTACATTGTGTAACTTGAGAGAAGTCGAAAACTTGCAACATTTCATAGCCAGATGTCCAGTATTACAAGAATTTAGGGTACGGCATTTTGGAACTGCCTATCTAGATGATGTACAGCTAATACAAATTTTAAATGGAACTTTTTATTGTGGGTGGGATGGATTATATAATTATGTTAGCAATGCTTTGAGATATCGGAACTACATAAATCGAGAACAATTTTGAAAAAAAAAAAAAAAAAAAAAAAAAAAAAAAAAAAAAAAAAAAAAAAAAAAAAAGAATATGTAAATTTTTTCCTTAACTTTACACTTTATAAAATTTTACGTTAACTTTATGGCTTATAAAATGTATATATCTAAACGTAATGTTACGCAAACATACTAAATTTAGCTATTTAACAGCACAAATTAAAACAAATATGGTATTGACAGACAACTATTTAAAGTTATTGTCATTAACTAATTACATTTACATTTTGTTATCTTAATCAAACAGTATATAGAAATTTGAATTGTAATGTTTAAAGAAAACAAAATAAAATCTATCTAATCTATCTATATCCGAGTTTGCCCCTGTTTCTTAGTGAAATGTTCATGGGCAAAATTTGCAATTTGCATACCCGATTTATTCGAAATTTGAAACAGTGAATTGTGTCAGAGCCTTCGGTATTCGTACAAAGTATGGCCCAGAATTGATCATATTTGTATTTAGCTCCCATATAGACCAACTTCCAGACTTAAGGGTCTTGAACCCATTAAACTCAAATCCGATTTGAGAAAAATGGGTCCAAGACCATTAAACTCAAATCGGCGATTGTTGGTTTTGAGTTTTGAGCGTAAGAACATGGGAGGTGTAAGTCTCGTACTCTCGCTTTCAATCGAACCCAATATAGGAGTTATGATTTGGAACCCAGGGAATGAGATCTGTTTCAGACTGGCACACCATAATACGATCTGCAGTCAGAGTTTCGGATGAATACGGAATACGTGAGGTGGTGTGGATTTCACGCGAAAAGGGTCAGATCGAGGTTCAGATCGGTCGAAGCCGATCTCCCGATTTAAGTTCTTAGCCCCATAATAAATGCATTTTTTAACCGATGTACATGGTACAATGTGTTATGTTAGACCCTTACATAGCCTTCTTGAATATGGTGGAGATCGGAATATATTTAAATATGGCTGCTATGGGTTCATGAATGATGCAGTTTTGACAGTATTATGACGACAGGTTTTTATTATATACATATATCCGAGTTGGTGGGTATCCAAACTTAATGCCTTTTATCTTTTGTTTTTTTTCCCATCAATTTCAACCATTGCCATTACTATAAACCGAAAGCACGATATATCTCCATATATTCATGGTTTATCCATGGACTTATATGAACCCCCAATATTTCCAATGCTCATTTTCGGTCTGACTACTACTCACTCATACTCATATAGTCCATACACATAGTTTCAATAGACATATTTCAATAAAATTCCCCCCACTGTGTCTTAAAGCTGTGGCTGTTATTTGTTGTTACCATAATCATAACCTAGCGTAAGGTAATATTTTAAACCAAGTTCGGTTGAGTTTTTTTTTTGTGGTGTTATCAATTGTTGTTGTTGTTGTTTTTATTGCTGCTGGTATTGTTGGTTGTTGGCTGGTGTGTGTGTGTGTGTGTTTTTTTTTTGCCTTCTTTCATTTTCGTTTAACGGAAATTCACTCATATTGGCTCTGGCCAGTGAGTTTCTTTGCTGAAAGAAAGTTTCTCCGAATGCTGATGATGTTCATCATCAGTGTCGGTTTGTTTTGCTTTAGGAATATCGTTGTATTATATAAAAGCCTCATTTTAATCAAATATTTAAACAGTTAACACAAGACGAAGATGAACAGAGTAAAAATATCAAACACACACACCCAAACACACAACATATTTTCCATTTTTATTTCAAGGCCTTTTTTTGAAGCAGATTTCTCCAAATATTTTCGAACTCTTCTCTTTTTTTTTTGTTTTTTTTTTTTTTTTTGTTTACACTGGCAGCCGTTCGTTATTTACAGCATCATCAATGGATCGCTGATCGCTTCATTGAGGCAGTAGTGGGTAGCAGCTAGGCAGCTGGGCAGAGCTTCAATTCTGCGACATGCGACTTTAGTTGACCACTGCATGCCCAGTAAGCAGCATCTGTGACAGGTGACATATAGTGACGTTTTGTAGTGGTTTTATTTTGACTTGACATTCATTTGTCAAGATGCTATTTGACGCTTTACTTATTTAGTGGTTTTTGAGGAAGTGGTGTCATTTCAAATGAGACTTATTTCAAGTTGTTTATTTCGAAAATGGTATTTTGTTTCTTGGAATTTTTGTGGGATAATGAAGGATGAGTGTGTCAAACGAAATGGTTGTAAATTATATTTGAATTAGCGCGAAAGTGTACTTGGCTGACTGCTGAAAACTAAGTTTAGCCAAGTATACTCTTCTTGAAAACGGTTGTAAAGGAAGATTCTATTCGCGGAAAAACGATGGAACCTTTTTTGGATCTAAATGAATTGAAAATTTAAAAAGAGTGCAAAAAATTTCTGTTTTATACCCACCACCAGAGGATCCTTCTGCTTGTACCACCTCGATATATTAACCTGAGACCCTATAAAGTACACCTATTTTTATACCCACCACCGAAGGATGGGGGTATATTCATTTTGTCATTCCGTTTGCAACACATCGAAATATCCATTTCCGACCCTATAAAGTAAAGGGTGATTTTTTTGAGGTTAGGATTTTCATGCATTAGTATTTGACAGATCACGTGGGATTTCAGACATGGTGTCAAAGAGAAAGATGCTCAGTATGCTTTGACATTTCATCATGAATAGACTTACTAACGAGCAACGCTTGCAAATCATTGAATTTTATTACCAAAATCAGTGTTCGGTTCGAAATGTGTTCATTCACCGTAACGTTGCGTCCAAAATTTATATATATTCTTGATTAGCGTAAAAATCTAAGACCATCTAGACATGTCCGTCCGTCTGTCCGTCTGTCTGTTGAAATCACACTACAGTCTTTAAAAATAGAGATATTGAGCTGAAATTTTGCACAGACTCTTTTTTTGTCCATGAGCAGGTTAAGTTCGAAGATGGGCTATATGGGCTATATCGGACTATATCTTGATATAGCCCCCATATAGACCGATCCGCCGATTTAGGGTCTTAGGCTCATAATAGCCACATTTATTATCCGATTTTGCTGAAATTTGAGACAGTGAGTTGTGTAAAGCCCTTCGACATCCTTCGTCAATTTGGCCTAGATCGGTCCAAATTTGGATATAGCTGCCATATAGACCGATCCTCCGATTTAGGGTCTTAGGCCCATAAAAGCCACATTTATTATCCGATTTTGCTGAAATTTGAGACAGTGAGTTGTGTAAAGCCCTTCGACATCCTTCGTCAATTTGGCCTAGATCGATCCAGATTTGGATATAGCTGCCATATAGACTGGTCCTCCGATTTAGGGTCTTAGGCCCATAAAAGCCGCATTTATTATCCGATTTTGCTGAAATTTGGGACAGTTAGTTGCATTCGGCCCTTCGACATCCTTCGTCAATTTGGCTAAGATCGGTCCAAATTTGGATATAGCTGCCATATAGACTGGTCCTCTGATTTAGGGTCTTAGGCACATAAAAGCCACATTTATTATCCGATTTTGCTGACATTTCGGACAGTGAGTTGTATTGAGCCCTTAGACATTCTTCGTCAATTTGGCATAGATCGGTCCAGATTTGGATATAGCTGCCATATAGACCGATCCTCATAAAAGCCGCATTTATTATCCGATTTTGTTGAAATTTGGGTCAGTGAGTTGCCTTAGGCCATTCGAAAGCTTTCTTCAATTTGGCCCTGATCAGTTCAGATTTGGATATGGCTGCCATATAGACCGATCTCTCGATTAAAGGTTTTCTGCCCATAAAAAGCGCATTTATTGTCCGATGTCGCCGAAATTTGGGACAGTGAGTTGTATTGGGCCCTTGGATGTTTGTCTTCAATTTGGCTCAAATCGAACCAGATTTGGATATAGCTACCATATAGACCGATCTCTCGGTTGAACAATGACTTGTACTTATAAGCATTTGGTTTAAATCGGATGATATGTCAATATAGCTGCTATGGGGCATAAGGTATGCATTTTTCACTGGATTTTGACGAAAGGTTGTTCACATATATACCCGAGGTGGTGGGTATCAAAAGTTCGGCCCGGCCGAACTTAACGCCTTTTTACTTGTTGATCCTCATGACATTCTGAGTCGCTCTAGCCATATCCGTCCGTCCGTTTGTCTGTCCATCTGTAGAAATCACGATAGCGTTCGAACGAATAAAGATATCCGCTTAAATATTGAACAGATACTTTTTATCGATGTAGATCTTTGGAGATGGTAAATGGGCCATATGGGTTCAGATCTGGAGATATTCCCCATACAAACCGATCATCAGATTTGACTTCTTGAGCCCATACTTACTTTACTCTTATTGGCTATGACAGAACATTTGTTCCATTAGCTGAACATGGAATAGCGTTCCAAGCGCCTCGATCTTCTGCTCTCAATCTAAAATCTCTGACACCAAGTTTCGAGGTGTCTCCAACTACTTGATCTTTCCATCGGGCTTGCGTGTACCACCGTGTTTGCCTTCAAAAGACTTCTTTGCTGGAGCTTCTTCATCCATTCTGACAACATGACCTAGCCAACGCAGCCTTTGTATTTTGATGCGTGTTACTATGCTATCGTCGTCATACAGCTCATACAGCTCGTGGTTCATACGTCGCCTATATTCTCCATTAACTCAAACTGGTCCATATGTTTTACCAAGAATCTTTCTCTCAAATACTCCAAGCACTGCCTCGTTTGCTTTCACAAATACCCATGCCTCAGAAACGGGTAGTAACCGTATCATGTATAGTGTAATCTTTGTCTGTCGAGAGGTGGCCTTGTTTCTAAACTGCTTACTAAATCCAGTTTGCCAGTATTATTCTTCGCTTTATCTCAAAACTGGTGTCATTCGTTTCGCCATATCGGTTTGTATTTGGATATAGCCCCCATACAAACCGATCACCAGTTTTGATTTCTTGAGGCCATAGAAACCTCAATTTTTATACGATTTGGCTGAAACTTCATACAAGGACTTCCGTTGTGACTTTCAATATCAGTGCCGAGTATGATCCGAAACGGTCTGTAAACTGGTATAGCTTCCATACAAAACGATCCCTGAATTTGACTTCTTCAGCCGCTTTAAACTTCAGTTTTTATCCGATTTGTCTGAACCTTGGCACAAGGACTTCTGTTCTGACTTTTAACATCTATGACAAGTATGATCTAAATAAATCTATAAATAGTCCCCATACAAACCGATTCCTGGATTTGACTCCTTGAGCCTCAATTTTATCCGATTTGTCTGAAACTTGGCACAAGGACTTCTGCTATGATTTCCAGTGTCCGTGCCAAGTATGTTTCGAACTGGTCTATGTAATAATAGGCCCCTTAGATACCGATTCTCTGATATGACTACTTGAGACCAAAGCAGCCGCAACTAATTCCCGATTTGACTGTTGTAAAATAATTCAAATACAAACTAAGTCAATGAAGGCAAATATTTAGGGGAATAATGGGTACTAAAGATTCGGCCCGACTGAACTTAGCACACTCTTACTTGCTGATATTTAGTACAGTCACTTCTGTTGTTCTGCATTCATTGGCAGAAGAACGGAGTGGAAGGACAGACATTATAAATTTACTGAAATTTTTAAGTGATACATTCTAAGACCCTGAGTTAGTTCGAGTTCGCAATAACAACTAATCCCTAACATTTCCCTTGCGAAAGCTGGGCCTTGATGCATTGTCTCGTTATCATAGGCTGCATACAGCTCGCCACACCTATATTGTGTAGAAGCGCCTGCAATTCTATGTAATCCGTTTAGAGGATGAAAATCATACAGACATCTACTTACTTTCACTCTGTATCCGCTTTGCCCCATCCCGGCCTGGTTCCCTTCATGGGATTTTCGCTGCCCGTTCCCCACCCATGTCGTTAACTCGGATCGCTTTGCCACGCAGAATATCGCGTTTCCTGTCAAACCTTAAGCCCTTACTAACAAGTTGTTGACACACTCTTTTCCCAAAATCGGTTTGTGGCCCGACACCAAATAATATGAATTGTTAATCATTCTCGGTGTTTCTTATATCCCCGATAGCAATTGGACTATTCGTGCACAACCACAGGATTACCACTACATCAATTCACACACATTCTCTAATCACATCGATTATCGAATGTGAAGCGAACTGCTCCTACCTTCATTCCAATCTCTAAAAGGGCTATGGGAGGATCGGTTTAAATGGAAGCTATATTCAAACCTGTTGGCCACCGTGGCGCAGACGCTTATGACGCCGTAAACCTGGGTTCGAATCCTTTTCCCACAAAAAAAATTTCTGCGGTGGCTATCCCGTTCTAATGGTGCCGATATTTATGAGGCTTTGTGCCATTTCTAAAAAGTAAAAAGGTTTAACGATCTACCATGCCAAACTTTGAATGCACACCATCTTGGATAAATTTATTATGTTATTTTATTAAAACGCCACCATACCCACCGTAGCGCAGAAGTTAGACGCTGGGTTCGAATCCTGGCGAGACCATCAGAAAAAATTTCAGCGGTGGTTTTCCCCTCCTCATGCTGGCGACATTTGTGAGTTACTATGCCATGTAAAACATCTCTCCAAAGAGGTATCGCACTGCGGCTCGTCGTTCGGACTCGGCTATAAAAAGGAGGCCCCTTATCATTGAGCTTAAACTTGAATCGGACTGCACTCATTGATATGTGAGAAGTTTGCCCCTGTTTCTTTGTACACAAATTAACATGGACAGACGGACAGATGGACATAGCTTAGCCGAATCAGAAAGTGATTCTGAGCCGATCGGTATACTTATCAATAGGTCTAGCTCTCTTCCTTCGGGGTGTTACAAACAAATGCATATGCATATCCTATACCACCATGTGTAGGTTCTAAAAAGTACTTCAATTATTGTTTTAATACCTTTTATTCCCTCCACCATTGGATGGGGTGGAATTTCGTCATTCTGTCAGTCGAAAGCACGTCAACTTTCGAAGGAGCAAAGCTAGACGTTTGAAATTTTGCGTATATGTGCAAATTTTGCGTTGTTCGTGCAGGCCGATTGGGATTGTAAATGGGCCGAATCGGTTCATGTTTGGATATAGCTGCCATACGAACTGATCTTGGGTCTTGAATTCTGAAGCTTCTAGAGGTCGCAATTCTTAACCGATTTTGCTGAAATTGTGCACGTATGGTGTTTTGGTATTATTTCCAATAATTATGCTAAGTATGGTTCATATCGGTTTAGAACCTGATAAAGCTGCCATATGAACTGATCTTGGGTCTTGACTTCTTGAGCTTCTAGAGGGCGCAATTTTTATCCGATTTCGCTGAAATGTTTTTACGTAGCGTTCTGTTTTGACTTACAACAACTGTGGCAAGTATGGTACAAATCGGTCCATAACCTGATATAGCTGTCATATATATCGATCTGGGATTTTGACTTCTTGAGCCACTAGAGGGCGCAATTCTAATCCGATTTGGCTGAAATTTTGCATGAAGTGTTTTGTTATGACTTTCAACAACTGTGATGAGTATGGTTCAAATCGGTTTATAACCTGATATAGCTGCCATATAAACCGATCTTGGGACTTGAATTCTTGAGCCACTAGAGGGCGCAATTCTAATCCGATTTTGTTAAAATTTTGTACAACGGCTTCTCCCATGACTTTCATCATACTTGTTCAATATGGTGTTAATCGATCTATAGCCTGATATAGCTCCCATATTAACCGATCTCCCGATTGTGCTTCTTGAGCCCCTACAAGACGCAATTCTTATCCGAATGGACTGAAATATTACCTAATAACTACCAATATGGTCTACAACATTCAAATAATTTAGGGTCCGAATCAGACTATTACTTGATATATTTCCTTTCTTATCCTTTTTCCCTATTTGCCTAAAAAGAGATGCCTCGCAAAGAACTCGACAACCGCGATTAATGGTGGAGGGTATATAAGATTCGGCCCGGTCGAACTTAGTACGCTTTTACTGGTTTCGAATAAATAAGTGCCTCTGGCACACCCTGTATATTCTGTAGCGTTTGTTTGTCGTATATTCATCACCGCCACAATGGGATATCAACTGCTGGGCATATTATTCATATCATTCATTATGACACTAGCTGTATATTTTAACAGATTTCTTTCTTTGTCGATTTATTGGTATAATTTTTGGGCTTGATTTTGCCACCTGAGCATCTTGACTTGCTCACATTCTCATTTTTCTATTTCTCACTTCTTTCTATTGCGTCGGATAAGTATTGCGCCCTCTAGAGGCTCAATAAGCATAACGGGAGATCGGGTCCATATCGAAACAAGGACTCGTATGACCCATTTATAATCCCAACCGACCTATTCTTCGAAAGTTAGCGTCCTTTCGGACATGGATAAGTCGACTCAGAATGTCAAGACGATTAAGAATTTATTTACTTGTTGGGTCCCAGATCAATATTTCCATGTGTTACAAACGAAATTACAAAATTAGTGTACCCCCATCTGACTTCCAATATCAGTGACGCACATGATCCGAATCGGTCTATAAACTGATTTAGCTTCCATACAAACCTATTCAAGGATTTGATTTCCTGAGCCCCTTAAAACCTCAGTTTTCATCCGATATGGCTGAAACTTGGCAGAAGGACTTCTGTTCTGTCCTCCAACAGCATTGCCGAGTATGATCCACATCGGTCAATATGCTGGAATACTCCCCATATAAACGAGTCTCCAGATTTGACTTCTGGAACCCCTATGAGCCTCAGTTTTCATACGATTTGACTGAAATTTGGCACAAAGACTTCGGATATGACTTCCTATATGAATTTCAAACATGAATCGGTCTATAAACTTATATAGCCCCTATATAAACAGATCCCAGCCTCCTAGAGGCTTCAATTGTCACCTTATTTGGCTGAAATTTGACACAAAGACTACTGCTATGACTTCCAGCGTCCGTGCCAAGTATGATCCAAATCGGTCTATATAGTTATAAAGGCCCGATTCTCCGATATGACTACCTGAGAACATAGCAGTGGCAACCTATTCCCTATTTGATTTGTCGTAAAATAATTCAAATACGAAGTGAGTTAATTAAGGCAAATTTCTAGCTGAATCCATGGTGGTGGGTACCCAAGAGCTGGCTTCTCCGAACTTTTTTACTCGTTAGTACTCCCTTCCCTCCTTCCTTTTTATACCCTCCACCATAAGATGGGGGGTATACTAATTTCGTCATTCTGTTTGTAACTACTCGAAATATTCGTCTGAGACCCCACAAAGTATATATATTCTTGATCGTCGTGACATTTTATGTCGATCTAGCCATGTCCGTCCGTCTGTCCGTCCGTCCGTCTGTCTGTGGATAGCACGCTAACTTCCGAAGGAGTAAAGCTAGCCGCTTGAAATTTTGCACAAATACTTCTTATTAGTGTAGGTCGGTTGGTATTGTAAATGGACCATATCCGTCCATGTTTTGATATAGCTGTCATATAAACCGATCTTGGGTCTTGACTTCTTGAGCCTTTAGAGGGCGCAATTCTTATCCGATTTGAATGAATTTTGGCACGACGTGTTTTCTTATGATATCCAACAACTGTGCCAAGTATGGTTCAAATCGGTCCATAACCTGACATAGCTGCCATATAAACCGATCTGGGATCTTGACTTCTTGAGCCTCTAGAGGTCGCAATTATTATCCGATTTGCCTGAAATTTTGTACGACGGATTCTCTCATGACCATCAACATACGTGTTTATTATGGTCTGAATCGGTCTATAGCCCGATACAGCTCCCATATAAATCGATCTCTCTATTTTACTTCTTGAGCCCCCAAAGGGCGCAATTCTTATTCGAATTGGCTGACATTTTACACAGGCCTCCAACATATAATTTAATTGTGGTCCAAACCGGACCATTTCTTGATATCGCTCTAATAGCAGAGGAAATCTTTTCTTATATCCTTTTTCCCAAAGAAGAGATGCCGGGAAAAGAACTCGACAAATGCGATCCATGGTGGAGGGTATATAAGATTCGGCCCGGCCGAACTTAGCACGCTTTTACTTGTTGTATATCCTTTCCAGAGCTATGTTAACTCACTTCGTTGTACGGATGTTCACAGTTAAAATGAACGAGGAACCAAGATTGGCCTGAACTTTGTTACAATCATTACTTGCTATGCATTCATCACCCTCTTTGTCAGCCAAGGGTATAATTGATATTTCCCAATTGGGCAATAAAAAATAGTTTCAGCCTAATGCATGGGCCTTATCAGCCTATTTATATTCCAATTAATTAAAGCTTTATAACACAAATAAGTTAAGTCTTCCACAATAAATGATCCCCAATCTTAAATGCCTTTTATTGGAATCTCCCCCGTCAAGGTCGCCAGCCTTACGATAATGAAATCTCAAGCTGCACACATGCCTATTTGTAATTTTATGACTATTCAGGTGTGGATGAGAACTCTAGAAAGTCAAACTGTCGTTATGTAATAACGCGTGTTGAACACATGGCGATGCGTGCCTATTATTTCGTTTGTTTGGCTTTTTATATCATTTGTGTGTGTTTATACTATTTACGATTTTGGTACATATTACACAATATCCTCTTCCAGCCACATCGTCATATCATCCATCCATCCATCCATCTATCCATCCATCCCAAGCAAAGCCCCAAGCCCCATCGACTCGAATTGTGTATGAGTGTGATTGGGTATAAGCATCCCATTTAGGAGTGACATAACCGAACGAACATAAAAACTTAAAAATTATGTTGAACTCAGGCTCAACCCGATCTGTCTGTCTGGCCGTCGATCTGTCCATTCCACAGCAATTCAACACCAGCGTTATGGGCACGTTGTCGTTGTTGTGTGAAGCCAAAGAAACGGCGGCCCCGACAATGGCATGCCATGGATGAAGTTGAAGTTGAAGTTTATCATAGCTCTAAACAAGCCAAACAGCCATGATCAACTCGAAATTAATGTAAATAAACTTTCTTTAAATTTCAGCCTTTGTACGGTGTGAGCGCATGCGCACACAGTTAAATGCTAAACTACAATGGATTGTTTGGCGGCGGCTGCGTAGTTAAGCGAATATTTCGTAAAGTATCTGCATTTTCGAGTTTTGAATCACACTGTCCAAGACCATTAGCAGCGTCGACCGTCGACACTCCACAAAATTAGGCACAGCAGAATGAAGGAGTTCGGTGTTATGGTCGGTCAATCCGGTTTATGAGTCTGATTCACATTAAACACAACTTTACAACAAGTGGAAATTGTGTCAGTGGGTATTCCATTGAAATGTGTAATGAAAGAAAAAGCACATAATGACGACGGCGATGTTGATGTTGATGCTGTTGATGACCAATCTAGTTCAAATTATGTATTCCAATTCGTGAAAGAGGGTGTCATGACAAATATCCGCGTGAATTTTGTTCATTGTTTGGAAAAGTTATTAAAATGGATGAATGGTATTTTAATGTTTGGTAATTTTTAGGGCAGGAAATTTCATTTTTCTTATTTCGCACTTTGTAAAGTTAATTTGGCGTGAACCGAAAGCAAAATTACAATTGCGGCAATGTAATTAACTAATATTTTTTTTAAATACTATACATCACGGGAACGCAATGCCATATAATTTCGCGAATACCACATCCTATCAAATGTAACAAAACTTACATAAGGTAGTAATTCACATAAATTTGTTTATCATTCTTTTACCGCATTGCACATAGGAATCGAGGCTATATTGAGGTTGTCATTTCTTTTGCAGCACATCGAAAAAATTACATCCGACTCCATTAATAAGCCATATCCTGGTATAATCACACAAAGTGCGATTGGAAATTGCAAATTGTGCCCATGAACATTCCACTAGGGAACAGGGGCAAACTTCTCACATATCAATGAGTGTAGTCCCATTCCATTGAAAAGGGGCCTCCTTTTTATAGCCGAGTCCGAACGGCGTGCCGCAGAGCGACACCTCTTTGGATAGAAGTTTTACATGGCATAGTACCTCACAACTATTGCCAGCATAAGGAAGGGAAAACCACCGCTGACAAAATTTTTTTTTCTCGCCAGGATTTGAACCGAGGCGTTCTGCGTCATAGGCGGACATGCTAATCTTTGCGCTACGGTGGCCTCCAAGTGGGATTGGGATACAAATTGTTGGCCATTTCTAACCTTTTTTATACCCACCGCCGAAGGATGGTGGATCATTCCGTTTGCAACACATCGAAACATCCATTTCAGACCCTATAAAGTACACATATTCTTAATCAGCGTAAAAATCTAACACGATCTAGTCATGTCCGTTCGTCTGTCTGTTGAAATCACGCTACTGTTTTTAAAAATAGAGGTATTGAGCTGAAATTTAGTACGAATTATTTTTTTGTCCATACGCCGGTTAAGTTCGAAGAAGGGCTATATTGGATATTATCTTCATATAGCCCCCATATAGACCGATCCTCCGATTTAGGGTCTTAGGTCCATAAAATCCACATTTATTATCCGATTTTGCTGAAATTTGTAACAGTGAGTTGTGTTAGGCCCGTCGACATCTTTTCCCAATTTGGTTCAGATCGATCTAGATTTGGATATAGTTGCCAGATAGACCGATCCGCCGCTTTAGGGTCTTAGGCCCATAAAAGCCACATTTAATATCAGATTTTGCCAAAATTTGCGACAGTGAGTTGTGTTCGAAATTATACATCTATTTGGACAAGATCGGTGCAGATTTGGATATAGCTGCCATATAGACCGATCTCTCGATTTAAGGATTTGGGCCCATAAAAGGCGCATTTATAATCAGATGTCGTCGAAATTTGGGACAGTGAGCTGTGTTAAGCCCCTCGACATACTTCTGCAATATGTCACAGATCGGTGCACCGATCTCTCGATTTAAGGTTTTGAGGCCATAAAAGGTGCATTTATTGTCCGATGTCGTCGAAATTTGGGACAGTGAGTTGTGTTAGGGTCTTCGACATCCTTCTTCAATTTGGCCGAGATCGGTTCAGATTTGGATCCCATATAGACCGATCTCTCGACTTAAGGTTTTGGGGCCATAAAAGTCGCATTTATTGTCCCATTTTGCCGAAATTTGGGACAGTGAGTTGTGTTAGGTTCTTCGAAACCCTTCTGAAATTTGGCCCAGATCGGTCCAGATTTGAATATAGCTGCCATATAGACCGATCTCTTGATTTAAGTCGTTGGGCCCATAAAAGGCTTATTTATAATCCGATGTTGTCGAAATTTGGGACAGTGAGTTGTGTTAGGGTCTTCGACATCCTTCTTCAATTTGGCCCAGATCGGTTAAAATTTGGATGTAGCTGCCATATAAACCGATCTCTCGATTTAAGGTTTTGAGCCCATAAAAGGCGCATTTATTGTCCGATGTCGTCGAAATTTGGGACAGTGAGTTGTGTTAGGCTCTTCGAAACCCTTCTTAAATTTGGCCCAGATCGGTCCATATTGGAATATAGCTGCCATATAGACCGATCTCTTGATTTAATTCATTGAACCCATAAAAGGCGCATTTATAATCTGATGTCGTCGAAATTTGGGACATAAAGTTGTGTTAAGCCCCTCGACATACTTCTGCAATATGGCACAGATCGGTTCAAATTTGGATATAGCTGCCATATAGACCGATCTCTCGATGTAAGGTTTTGAGCCCATAAAAGGCGCATTCATTGTCCGATGTCGTCGAAATTTGGGACAGTGAATTGTGTTAAGCCCCTCGACATACTTCTTCAATTTGGCCCAGATCGGTTAAGATTTGGATATACTTGCCGCTTAGACCGATCTGTCGATATAAGGTTTTGGGGCCGTAAAAAGCGCATTTATTGTTCGAATTTGGGACATTCAGT
Organism: Stomoxys calcitrans; assembly: GCF_963082655.1. Lineage (NCBI taxonomy): Eukaryota > Metazoa > Arthropoda > Insecta > Diptera > Muscidae > Stomoxys > Stomoxys calcitrans. The sequence goes on along the minus strand of NC_081553.1, from coordinate 67,557,105 downwards.
TGTAGTGGGCCCTTCGACATTATTCTTCAATTTGTTTCTATAGCTGCTATATAACCGATCTCTCGGTTTATGGTTTTGGGGCCATAAAAGGCGCATTTATAATCGAATTTAGCTGAAATTTGACATAGTGTCTTATCTTGATCAGAAAACATATATGGATGTAGCTGCCATATAGACCGATCTGACGATTTGGGGTCTTAAACCTATAACAGGCGCATTTATTACCAGATTTTGCTCAAACTCAGAGTTGTGAGTTTTATTAGGCCCGTCGATATCCAAACCAAAGATGGTCCAGATCGAAACATATTTGGATATAGCTGTCACATACATCGATCTGCCGATTTTGGGTCTTGGGCTTATAATAGGGGCATTTGTAACCCGACTTCGCTTCGGATTTCGGAACAATGAATTGTATAAATACTCCCAACATCTGTCCGGAAAATCGTCCAGACCGGGCTACATTTAGATGTAGCTGCCATAGAGATCAATCTTCAGTTTTAGGACCTAAAGCCCATAAAAAGCGCATTTGTGCTCCGATTTAGCTGAAATGTGAAACACTGAGCTGCTTTAAGACTCCTGACATCCAACCCAAATATGATCCAGATCGGACCATATTTAGATGTAGCTGTCATATAGATCGATCATCCGAATTAGAGGTAAATCACATGAACGGCGCACTTATTACCCGTTGAAATTTCGAACTGCCGCAGTGCGACACCTCTTTGGAGAGAAGTTTTAAATGTCCTAGTACATCACAAATGTTGCCAGCATTAGGAGGGGAAAACCACCGCTAAGATTTTTTCTGATGGTCTCGCCAGTATTCGAACCCAGTCGATCAGCGTCATAGACGGACATGCTAACCTTTGCACTACGGTGGCCTCCAGTTTATTTAATAGAGTATTGAAATATATCTTAAAGTCCTCAGCAGAAATACTGGTACCGCTTTTTGGTTTTTGTCCTCTTATCTGTTTTGCAAGGATCCACCATTTTTTTACATCTGTGGTTTTGCTGATTTTCACTTCTAACTGTCTGGCGTACTCCAATTTCCTTTCTTTCCTTGTAGATAGGAAATTTAATTTAAAAATACCATCTTTATTTCAAAGTTTTGGTTTTTTGGCTCGTTCTCCATGGCATCCATGTCAAGTATGCAATCAAAGAGTTTGTCTTCTACATTTAATTTATATATCCAAATACTCCAGCTCAGCTGAAGAATTTTTTGTGTCATATCTAACCACAATACTATAATCTTCCATATCTCCTATGTCCAACTTTGTTGCTGCATAAAATTGTCTTCATTCTCTCTCTGTCACCAAAGTTGTTTAGCAACCTTTCACTTGTTCTTTGATTGTTTCCGATTATTAAGTTTTCTAGATTTTATCTCCAACATCAATGTACGGGCATCAATTTGAGACACTTCTCAGTAATTATAGCATTGAGAGACAGACTCTTTAATTTCCATCATTATGAAGACTAAAAATAACACAAACACAAACCTACACACACAGACACAAACTCAGCCAAATTATGTTGAACTGAAATTTCGAAATTTTAATGGGAAAAACTATTAACGAGCTATTGATTCATTCATTCATTGATATCATCTTGGATACATACTCGTATGCATGCCACCATGGCTGAGATTGCTCCCATAAGCCTAGCCTTTTGTTTCGACCGCCAGGTGTTTGTGTTGGTGGTGTTTATGTGTATGTGTGTATTGTTTATTTGTCGATTTCTGTCTATGACGATTTTGTAATTTCTCTTTCGTTTCACGTTAATGACCGACGCATTATTTGCACTTTTGCTCAAATTGTTTACTAATGTGTCACAATTTATGTGGTCTAATGATTTGTGGAAATACATACACACCGCATCAACAACAAATCCTCTAAAGCATACGCACTCACACTCACTCACTCAGTCTACTTCTGCAGCAAGTCTCATTCATAACAACAATAGTAAGTAAGCAAACAGCAGCCACAGTAAATGCAGAAGCATTACCAGCAACAATTTTCAAATGTAATGGGCCTCAACTGCTGTCGTTAAACCAATAACAACAACAACAGACAACTCAAGTCATTAAAAATGACCGGTGAGCAAAACATGGCTCACTCCCAATTATAATAAATATGTGTGCGTGTGTGTGTGTGGCAATGGTGACTAGCGCGAGGTAGAGAAGTAGCAGCCGAGACAACCAACGAACGATGTAATGAACTCTAATATTTTTGACACCTTAAAAGCTTTTCAAGTACACAACCCAACAACCATCATCTTAATGGTTAGGCATGGATGAATGTAATCTCTGGGAGTTCTTCTCCCATTTCAGTCCTATCTCTCTCATCGTTTGCGCTTAAACCGTAAATGTGTTTTTGAGTAAGTGTGTGTGTTTTTAAAATATGAGATTTTTATACCCAACACCCATACTGTGGTACAGGGTATTACAACTTAGAGCATTTGTTTGTAACACCCAGGAAAGGAAAAGAGATAGACCCATTAATAAGCATACTGATCGACTCTGAATGACTTTTTTATTCGATTTCGCTATATCCGTTTGTCTGTCCATCCGTACGTCCGTCTGCCTGCCCATGTTAATCGATATCTGTCTGTATGTCCGTCCGTCCTGCCTCCCTATTTTAATTTGTGTGCAAAGTACAGGCCGCAATCTTCACACGATCTTTTACCAATTTGGTACAGGCATTTTCTTCGGTCTACAAACGAATCCAATTGAAACTTGAATATTGCTCCCATTTATATGTTCGTCCGATTTGGACTAATATTTCAATAACGTGGTAATTTATTGAAATATTCTCACGAAATTGTTCACGCGGGATTCTTCTGTTATTACAGTTGAATTTCGAAATACTAAATTTCCCTTGAACATTCCACTAAGGAGCATGGGATACTTCTCCCATTTAAATGAGTGTAGTCCGATTAAGATTTAAGCTCAATGATGAGGGGCCTCCATTTTAATGCCGAGTCTGAACGGAGTGCCGCAAAGCGACACCACTTGATGAGAAGTTTTCACATGGCAAGATACCTCACACATATAGTCATCTGACTGCCACTGCGGGACACACATACAGCAGGTGTAGACTATACTTCCTCGACGTCCTCAAAGCTTCGATAGATACTGACAACCTTAAGTCTTTCAGCATGTTTTCCGATCATACAGTGACCTGTCATACCGGACACAATGACTGTGATGTCTGTTCTTGTCAGTGACAGCAAAGCGGTAGACCTCTTCAAGACTAGATTAGGCCATATAGTGTTGGAATGCTCACAGACCGCTCTTTGTGACCATCTATCATTCGGGCCTGGTCCTGAAAACTTAGCTTACTTGTCGCTAGAGCCATGTCCACAGATTGGAATATCTCTGGTATGTGTTGGGTAGTTCCTAGTCTCCCAAGCTCGTCCGGCTCCCAGAATAGGTGAATTTTGAACTGCGACAGTCGAGGGCGGTTTTGAATTCAGAAATTGCGTTCTTCAGGGATTTAATGACTGCCTGGCTGTTTGGCAGCCGTCTGACTGTAGTCTTTATGACATGATATCTTAGCCACTCCACCACTTCTTTAGTTGTAAGGATCTCCGCTTGTTTTTCAGAGTACACCCCAAAGCCGACCTGGTCTTTCAGTTTAGAAACATCCGTGTAGAAGTCTATGTAACTTCTATTACCCGGGATATCGTAGTTTCAATCGGTTCAATCAGGAAAAGTGGTGCAGTAATTTTTAATCAGAAGCTGCTCAGCAGGGTGTAATCCACAATGCCTGGAAAACCGAACATTGTATCAAGAATAACATTGTGTCTGTAGCCGCCACATGACGAAAGAGAAAGCTCCTTTAGCCTTATGGCTGTGGTCGCAGCAATTTGTCTAGTCACAATGTTCAGAGGCATAAGATGTAGAATTTAATTCAGTGCATCAGATGGCACCATCCTCAGTGCGAATGTGGTGCACAAATAAGTCATTTTTTGGATCCGGTTGAGTATTGAACAATAGGTGGATTTTTGAAGCGCCGTCCTCCAGACCACAACACCATATAGCATTGTAGCTGTATATACCCAGTGCTTGACATGTATTTTTAGCCCCCAATTTTTGGCAATGGCTCTCTTTCAGGTGTATAAGGCAAGAGTTGCCTTCCTTGCCCTTTCCAAAATGTTGGATTTGAAGTTCAACTTCTTTTAGCAAAACGTCCAGGTATTTTTCGCTTTCAGCAAATAAAATATTCTCTTTTCCCAAGAAGACGGGTGCCACTGCAGGTAACTTGTATCTACTGCTGAAAGGAACTATTTCTATTGGGTTGCCCAAAAAGTAATTGCGGATTTTTTAAAAGAAAGTAAATGCATTTTTAATAAGACTTAGAATGAACTTTAATCAAATATACTTTTTTCACTTTTTTTCTAAAGCAAGCTAAAAGTAACAGCTGATAACTGACGGAAGAAAGAATGCAATTACAGAGTCACAAGCTGTGAAAAAATTTTTCAACGCCGACTATATGAAAAATCCGCAATTACTTTTTGGGCAACCCAATAGATTGCACGGATTTACGTCTAGCCCACTTTCGGTTGCCCACTTTGCCGTCGTTCGTAAATCTTCCTGAAATCTCCACAATGGCCGCGTCATCACCATACGCGAACACTTTTACACCCTTTTCTTCCAGAGATAATTATATATTGTTATTGACCAAATTCCAAAGTAGAGGAGACAGTACAACTCCTTGGGAAGTTCGTCTGCTGACTTTAGATCTACGATCCCAAGCCGGCTGTAATGCATGTTTCGGCAAGTAAGTTATTAATAAACTTTCTTACGGTAGTATTGAGGCCTAGAAACTTCATCTCCTTCATAATTGGCGATTGTTTTACATTATTGAAATCACCTTCAACGTCAAGAAATGCTACCATTGTATATTCCTTGACAGCGACACTCTATGTAGCCGAGATCCAGGGATCTTTGCCCTAAGATATGTTTCTATCAAACTTTGTTCTCAAAGTTTTGCACTTCGATTTCCTCTTTGGTTTCCAAATATATACGAATTTCGTCATTTCATTTGAAATTTAAATAAATTTCAATTTCGACGACTTAGCATGTATACCAAATGTGGCGCAGGGTATCAAACAGCCGCATATGCTCGCCTCTATACCTCCTTACTTGTTTTATGTGCATTACAGTTGAACGCATCCAATATCCAATGTTACCTGTCAAAGAAATTTAATGTGTAATAATAAAAAATATACATCCATCGGATATTAGTTTCCTTATTTTTGTTTTATATCTGCCCATTAAAATTGAAAATTGTTCGGAGTTTGATGGACGAGCAGAAACTTTCAGGGGAAAAAGAGAAAACGTTTTCATTATACCACCTTAACTTTTAGATCAGACAAAGTAAGTCATTTGTTATGTTGTAAGTCAAAAAGTGTTGTTTTTGCGAAAGTTTCATTCATTATTTTTAAACTTTTTAGTTTATGAATTTTGCTAATGTTTCCTATGGCAAACTTTTAATGCCATGGAATCTTTGGCCTGGGAAAATCGGACGAAGATCTATTACTCTATTTGTTAACGCCGACGCATTTTTTTGATGCAATAAGTACGTCAGCAAACTAAATTAGCAAACGCTTTTAAAGAGTTGCCAATATACAGATACTTTGAAAAGGTTTTTTAAACGGAGCAAAATTCCATTCAATATGGAACATTGTTGACATGAGACTGTGTCACATGCTTTACGAAATTCAATACCATGAAGTCAATGAAGGTTGATTTTAGATGAATAAAGTACTCCCCAGACACTTCAATATTTGATTGAAGTCAATGAACGGTCGAATTTAGATGAATAAAGTACTCCCTAAACACTTGAATATCTGATTTGTGTTTTGATGTTACTAAAGGGGTTTCCAATACGGACTTGACAACTTTGAATTTAATTTGTGTAAAATGTTGATTATCATCATAGTAAAATACACGAATGAACAACATCGGTATTAACTTCGTTCGATTTATATCGAACTTTCTCAGAGATCCCACTATACGAGTTGTTGTAGATGGGTTCTCATCAGATGAGTATACATTGACCGCAGGTGTGCCACAAGGCTCTGTCCTTTCCCCTTGCCTTTTTCTTATTTTCATTGACGATCTATTGTGTCAGACTTCGAATCCAGTCTACTCATTTGACGTTGGCAGTAGTCTGTGCCATTCATATTCATTCGACCATAGGCCCAGTCCTCAAGAGATTGTGGACAGGAGGCGCATTATGGATGAGACACTCTCCCAGGATTTGTTGGCCACTTTCGAGTAGGGTAGAATGAACAGAGTAGACTTTAACGCACAGAAGACGCAGCGCTGTTTCTTTTCGCACAAGCGATTCACTGACCCACCTCAATTGTCGATATCCATCGACTGTATAGATTTCGAACAGCCAGATGCTCTTTATGTTCTGGGCATAAATATACAATTCGATGTCCGTTGGTCAAAAGAGATATTCGAAGTGTTGAAAGAAGCATTCAAGTGTTTGGGCTTTCTTAAGCGGTGCAAGAAATATTTCTCCTCTTCTGATCTTCTCAATATCTATACTACCTACATCAGACCGAGGTTGGAATATAACTCTCATATGTGGGCAGGAGCTCCAAAATCGTCCTTGGAGCTACTTGACCGGTTTCTATGGTGTTGATTAGGGACAGTAGGCTATCCAACTCTATTGCTTCTTTTGAACATCGTCGGAACAAAGGTAGCGTTGTATTGCTCTATCGTTATTTTCATGTGGCGTGTGTTCCAGGGATATTCGTCTTCTTATCCCTGACGTTAGGATGTTCACCAGAACATACAAGAATTGCCAGGAACTCACACTCGTTTGTAATTGATTGGCCAGTCAACCGAACCATGCATGATAATTAATTTTTCTTCCAAACGGAATCGACTTCCGGCTAATGTCTTTCCCACCGACATTGATGTTCAGAAATTTAAGACTAATATAAATAAACACTACTCCCTCTTTCCCCCCTCCAACCCTTAACTTTCCTAATTGCCAACACAAAGTACTGCATATAATAGGGACATCACCTGCATGTTGGATACGTGAAAAAAAAAATCTGCAAATCATTAAAATTTACAACCAAATTTCAAAGTCGGTGACCTCTACTTTAAGAGCTCTAACCCTTTAAGACCTGACTCTCGATTCCCTTGTCCGATTTTGACGACATTTCATACATTCATTATTTATAGGATTTATATTGAAGCAGTAAGTAATTCTTTTCATACCCTCCACCATAAGATGGGGGCATACTAATTTAGTCATTCTGTTTGTACTTACTTTGCTTTAATTGGCTATGACAGAATAATATTCCACTAGACGAAAGTAGAATAGAATTCCAAGCGCCTCGATCTTCGGCGCTCATTCTAAAATCTCTTACACCAAGTTTCGAGGTATCTCCCACAACTTGATATTTCCATCGGGCTTTTGGTCTTCCCGATTTGCGTGTTTGCCTTCAAAAGACATCTTTGCTGGAGCTTCTTCATCCATTCTGACAACATGACCTAGCCAACGCAGCCGTTGTATTTTGGTGCGTGTAACCAAGCTATCGTCGTCATAGAGCTCATACAGCTCGTGGTTCATACGTCGCCTAAATTCTCCATTAACGCAAAATGGTCCATATGTTTTACGAAGAATCTTTCTCTCAAACACTCCAAGCACTGCCTCATGTGCTTTCACAAGTACCCATGCTTCAGAACCATATAACAGCACGGGTAGTATCAGTGTCTTGTAAAGTGTAGTCTTCGTCTGTCGAGAGGTGGCCTTGTTTCTAAACTGCTCATTTAGTCCAAAGTAGCATCCGTTTGCCTGAATTATTCTTCGCTTAATCCCAAAACTGGTGTCATTCGTTTCTTTCAAAGGATGCAGTTACTACTTCCGGCATTAAATATTTTTTAATAAACTGGCCATATTTTAATTTTTCTATTTTTTGAGTTGGCAGAAAGCGTCGCAGTCGACATGTATGTATTATCAAAAATCGCGCGACTTAACGAAAATATGTTTAAATTTTTTTTTTAGGAAATGTCCTTAAATGTCTTAAAAAACCAAAACTGTGAAAAGAGCTTACAGCAATATGCAAATAAACCCCAATAGTATTAATCCCAAATTTAATTTCAAATATGCGAAATTGTTTATTGTTATGTTTATTGTTATTTCTCATTTACCTGCTTGGGGCATAATTCTTTTTTGGTTTGGTTGGTTTTCTTTTCGTGGTGTCAAACTTCTTACCGCCTACATTTTAGTTCTGCAGATATCAAATATACAACAAGCCCTCAAGGATTTTTAATGTTTTTATACCCACCACCATAGGATAGGAGGTATATTCGTTTAGTCATTACGTTTGCAACACATCGAAATATCAATTTGCGACCCTGCAAAGTATATATTGGGTTGCCCAAAAAGTAATTGCGGATTTTTCATATAGTCGGCGTTGACAAATTTTTTCACAGCTTGTGACTCTGTTATTGCATTCTTTCTTCTGTCAGTTATCAGCTGTTACTTTTAGCTTGCTTTAGAAAAAAAGTGTAAAAAAGTATATTTGATTAAAGTTCATTCTAAAATTAAAATTGCATTTACTTTCTTTTAAAAAATCCGCAATTACTTTTTGGGCAACCCAATTTCGGATCGTCGTAAAATTCTAAGACGATTTAACGGTTTGCGTGTGTCTGTACGTCCGTCTGTTGTAATCACTCAACAGCCTTAAAAAATTGAGATATTGAGTGAAAATTTGGCTTAGATGCGTCTTTTTGATGCACGCTGGTTAAGTCAATGAACAGGCCAAATCGGACCATATTTGGATATAGCTGCTATATAGACCGATCTGCCGATAAAGGGTCTAATGCCCATAAATGCTTTATTTTTCATCCGGTTTTAGTGAAATTTAAAACATTGAGTAGTTTAAGGCTTTACATCTGACTTAAATATGGTTCAGATAGGACTATATTTATATATAGCTGCCATATATACCGATCAACCGATAAAGGGTCTGAAGCCCATAAACGCTTTATCTATTGTCGTCGGAAAATTCTAAGATGATTTAATGGTGTCCCTGTGTCTGTCCTTCCATCCGTCTGTCCGTCCGTCTGTTGTAATCACTCTACAGCCTTCAAAAAATGAGATATTGAGCGAAAATTTGGCTTAGATACGTCTTTTTGTTACACGCTGGTTAAGTTCATGAACGGGCCAAAACAGATCATATTTGGATATAGCTGCTATATAGACCGATTTTTCGATAAAGGATCTAATATCCATAAATGTTTCCTTTTTCATCCGATTTTACTGAAATTTAAAACATTGAGTAGTTTAAGGCTTTACATCTGACTTAAATATGGTTCAGATCGGACTATATTTATATATAGCTGCCATATATACCGATCTACCGATAAAGGGTCTGAAGCCCATAATCGCTTTATCTATTGCCCGATTTCGCAGAAATTAGATCTCCCGATAAATGGTCTGAAGTCCGTAAAAGCTTTATTATACCCTCCACCATGGAATGGGCGTGTACTAATTCCGTCATTCTGTTTGTAACACCTCGAAATATGTGTCTAAGACCCCACAAAGTATATATATTCTTGATCGTCATATCATTTAAAGTCGATCTAGCCATGTCCGTTCGTCCGTTCGTCACGAAAACTTTTGAAGGAGTAGAGCTAGCCGCTTGAAATTTTGCACAAATACTTTTTATTAGTGTAGTTCCGTTGGGATTGTAAATGGGCCAAATCGGTTCATGTTTTGATATAGCTGCCATATAAACCGATCTTGGGTCTTGACTTCTTGAGCCTTTAGAGGGAGCAATGCTTGTCCGATTTGACTGAAATTTTGCATGTGGTGTTTTGTTATCATTTCCAACAACTTTAGTAAGTATGGTTTTAATCGGTCTAAGTTTTGATATAGCTGCCATATAAACCGATCTTGGGTCTTGACTTCTTGAGCCTCTAGAGGGCCCGATTCTTGTCCGATTTGACTAAAATTTTGCACGTTGTATTTCGGTATCACTTCCAACAACTGTTCTAAGTATGGCGTAAAACGGTACATAACCTGATATAGCTGCCATATAAACCGATCTGGAATCTTGACATCTTCAGTTTTTAGAGGGCGCAATTCTCATCCGATTTGGCTGTAATTTTGCACGTGATGTTTTGTTATGACTTCCAATAACTGTGCTAAGTATGACACAAATCAGTACATAACCTGATATAGCTGCCATATACAACGATCTTGGATCTTGACTTCTTAAGCCTCTAGAAGGCGCAATTCTCATCCGATTTGGCACAAATTTTGTACAACGGCTGCTCTCATGACCTTCAACATTCATGTCTAGTATGATCTGAATCGATCTATGCTTGATACAGCTCCCATATAAAGTGATCTCCCGATTTTGCTTTTTGAGCAATGACTTCTCAATGTTCAGCACTCAATTCATTTATGGGCCGAATCGGACTGTAACTGATATAGCTCCAACAGCATTACTAGTTCATGTTCAATATTCTTTGTTTGCCTAAAAAGTGATACCGCGCAAAGAACTCAATGTTCAGCACTCAATTCATTTATGGGCCGAATCGGACTGTAACTGATATAGCTCCAACAGCATTACTAGTTCATGTTCAATATTCTTTGTTTGCCTAAAAAGTGATACCGCGCAAAGAACTCGACAAATGTGATCCATGGTGGAGGGTATATAAGATTCGGCCCGGCCGAACTTAGTACGCTCTTACTTGTTTTTCATCTGATTTCGCTGAAATTTGAAACAATGCCTAGTTTTAGGCCTCCGAACATCCGCCCCAAATATGGTTCGGATCAGACTATATTTAGATATAGCTGCCATACAGACCGATCTCCCGATAGAGGGTCTGAAGACCATAAAAGCTTTATTTTTTGTACGAGTAGTAGTTTTAGGCCACCCGCCATCCGACCCAAATATGGTAAAGATCGGACTGTATTTTGATATTTGACCGATATGCCGGTTAAGTATCTGAAGCCCTTTAATGCTTTATTTATCACCCGATTTTGTTGAAATTTGAAATACAAAATTCAACAGTGACTTATATTTACTAGACCACACAATGTCCGTGCCTAATTTAGCTGCATAAGTTATCCAATTTTCACTGGATTTTGGACGAAAGGCGGTTTTTATATATACCCGAGGTGGTGGGTATCCAATGTTCGGCCAAACTTAATGCCTTTTTACTTGTTTCTTTTTCAATCGATTACCGCAAATATAGGTGTATATGTATGATATATATGATATGAAGGTGTATGTGTACATGTGTTTAAATTAATGTATGTTGCGCGTAAATGCTATCAATCCTGTTCATCGCTCAAAAGTTTTGGTGTGTATGTGAATAAGACAAGGAAAGTGACGGACTTGTCTTAAGAATTTTTATAACATAATTTGCCCCAGGATGCAAAATGGATTCAAGTTTAATTTATAACTTTTTTTGGTATAAATTATAAATTAATATACATATGACCTATTTGTTTTTAAATTTTTACTCAACTCAAACATTTCCCAAGAGTAAATTTCCCATTTTTTCTTTGTGTTTTTAAAATATTTGCCATAAAATGATACAGCATATTTCATGGTAAATCAAAGGTTAGACTTTAAGCGGGTGTAAAACTTTGTAAGGCTGTTAAAAAGATAAATTAGCGTGAACATTATGTGGCAAAAAAAAAGCAAAAGTTATGGCAGACAAATGAAAAGAGAAATAAAGAGACTTAAATCAAGTGAAACCGAATTTGTCATAACCTAAACCTTATCTAAGCTTATAAGAAGAATATCTTCCTATATATAAAAATCAATTTGTGTTTGTGGGTAGGTTTGTTTATTTGTTTGTTCTTTATAGACTCAGAAACGGCAGAAATTTTCACTGATCCCGTGGTGAAAATAGGGTACTAAATTTTTTGATATCTAAAGGGGGGAGCGGACCCTCCCCCTTATCCCAATTTTCACAAACGCCAGATCACGGAGATGGGTGGTGCGGTTTAAGAGAAATTGTGTGTGCTCTACTATAGTACCCTAAAATAAAAATTTCGTATCCAAATTTCGGCTGGGGTACCTAGGTGGGGGGGGGGGGGGGCGCCCCTCCCCATGATTTACCAAATAAATATATACACCAATCACCACAATATGGGTCTCAAATAAAAGTTATTTAAGATAAGAAAACGTATCTAATATCCAATTGTCGGACCAAATCTAAGGGGGACCACCCTAACCTCCAAAAAGACCCCTAAATCGGACACATTTACCAACCATGGCAATATGGGACTCAAATGAAAGGTATTTGCGAGTAGAATACGAATCTCATATTCAAATGTAGGACCGCGTTAATGGGGGTCCACCCCTTCCCCAAAATACCCCCCAAACTGGACTTATTTACTGACCATGGGAATATGGGGATTAAATAGAAGATATTTGAGTGTAGAATTCGAATCTGATATACAAATATGGGACCAGGTGTTTGGGGGGCAGCCTCTTTCCAAAACATCCCCCAAAGGGGAAAAATTTTCATCCATAGCAATATGGGGCTCAAATGAAAGGTCTTTGGGAGTAAAACACGAATCTGATATCAATATTCGGGAAAAGTGTCTATTGGGTCACGCCACCCCCACAACACCACTCAACATCACTGAGTGGCCGTCCATCCCCCCCAAAACACCCCCAAGCCGGTCATGTTTGCCGACTATGGAAATATGGGGCTCAAATTAAAGGTATGTGGGAGTAGACTACGTATCTGATATCAACATTAGGTACCAACTGTCTGGGGGACGTCCCTCCACCATAACAACCCCCAAATAGGACATATTTGCTCACCAAGACAATTTGGGTATTACAGAGAGTGGAACTATTACAGAGAGTGGAACTATGTATAGATTTTAGGGTCAATAACCCAAACCGGACATATTTGCAATAAGGAGTTTAAATGAGATTAGAAAACAAATTTGATATCCAATTTTGAGGCCAATGGCAATATGGGATTCAAATAAATGATATATAGATATGTGAGAATAGAGCACGTTGCTGATATATTTTCCGGGCTTAGTGTTTGGGCGACCACCCCAATCCTCCAAAACACCCCTAAATCGGGCATATTTACCGACCATGTCTATGTGGAGCTAAAATGAAAGGTATTAGGGGTACAGCAAGAATTGATACCCACTTTCGGGACCAATTTTCTGGGAGTCTACCCCTTTCCCAAAATACCCCACAAACAACAATTTTTTACTGACCATCGCAATGTGGGGCTCTAATAACGGTATTTGAGCCCCACATTAGAATACGAATTTTATATCCAAATGTAGGATCATGTATTTAGGGCATCACCCCAAACCCAAACACCCCCCAAAGGGTAAACATTTTTCGACCATGCCAATTTGTGGCTCAAATGAAAGGGTTTTGAGATTAAAAAACGAATTTGATAACATATTTTTGGGGGCGCCTCATCGTGTAAACTCCCTTTAACCAATGCCAAAAAATGGTATTTGAAAGAAGACCACGATGCTGATATTTTTTCAAGGCCAAGTATCTAGGGGATCACCCCATTCCCGAAAACAACCCTAAATCAGATATCATGAGAATATCGAGCAGAAATAAAGTACACCTTAGATCCAAACTTAAATTCGTAGACCAATGAAGATCATATGGGATTCCGATAAGGGCACTTATATTGTTGAACTGTTAGTCAAGCGATATGGTATTTCATTGCATGGTTTTACACTAAAAGCTCTTTAATTGTCGAAAATAAATATTTCATGGAAACTTTTGTCTCATATAAAGTAAAAGAAGACGCAGCGGAGCGGGTCCGGGTCAGCTAGTATATAACAAAAATCATGTTTATGTAGGGCAGACTGATGGACCAATGAACTTAAATTTTCCTGAGCCTTGCATTTGTTACACAAAAATTGCCAAAATTGTAATAACCCCCAGCACCGTAGTGATGTGGGGTATATAAACAAAATTGGAGATAAAATCTTGTTAATATTTATGAATGAATTTCATGTGTCTTAAAACCAGGCATACTCTATATTAGTATGCCTGCACGTGGATGATTACATCAGCCTGTCTGAGATTGGTGGATGGCGCCCAGCCATTCATCCATCAACCATCGACAGGAATGGTTGGCAGCAAACCATCATACTCTCGCCTAGGGAAATCTGCTTTTGACGACAAATGATGACGGTAGATGTAGGTGATGGCGTAAGTCTTGCCTGAATGGCCGAAAAAGGAAATTACATTTATTTAAATCTGTGGCCATTGTATTTTATATTCATTTCACCCATAGGTATAGCAAAGTTTGCTGCAAAATGAAATGTTTTAGAGAGTAGTCGGATGGACAAATACCATCATCAGCACATTGATAATGGTTCATATGAAGCTGTTGTTGCCCTGCTACTCATGCCTATGATAGTACGGCCGTATAAAGGTGGTTTTCATTGTGTTGGATGATGCTGGTGGAATTACTAAGTGCTTGTTGTGTTTGGTTACAAATCGACATTAAGACCACATTTCACCTCCTGAGGCTTTATGGGATGTACAATATTCACAAATTATACGGAAATGGTTTATTTATTTTTCTTTTTGATGTCAAATGACAGAACGACTAAATGTAAAACGTGATGGATTTGTAGAGAAAATGGCAAAAAATTTCCTTGAAACTCAAAGACCCCCATAACAATGTGTGAAAACAACAACAAAAATATATTAAAATAATACAAAAATATTCACAAAACCTGGTGCAGCTTTGACACATTTCCTTTGTAGAAATAACAATTAAACCTATTTTAAGACTTCATAGAGGTTTGTGAATATGGCCGTTGAGATATAAGCTTAAATATTATAAATAAAAGTTTGGCTCGTGAAGGGTGTTTGCAAGCCGATTCCAAATCTAACACTCAAATGTTTGGTCTCATGTATTTAAGACGGTTATGGATATGTAAACGAAAGCTATTTGGAGAATTTGACAAATGAGAGCTATTCGGGAAATTTGACATTCAAAGTTAGGATAAGTGTCCCTTGAGCCGTTCTTAGCTACAACCTCCCAGAGCGCACATGTAGCCCTAATCAGGCTAACATGGCACTCAAATGAAATTAGGTTGGTAAAAGAGTACGAATCAGAGATTAAAATATTCGGTAGTGTCAAGTGCAGCTGCGTCTTTGAAAGCACGGGAGAAACCATTTTGACAACATTGTCTAAGACAGATTTTCCAGAGGAGAGTCTCAGTGTGGAGTCAGGTGTCAGTGGCTCTTAATTAAATACTGCGTGCCAATGATACTCGAGATGACAAGGCGAGTTATTGGCGCCTTCAAATAACTAATGACCAACATCAGCGTCGGCTGGCTGGCGCCGGATCTTGGACCAAGCGGCTCGCCACAACGAGGGATATGTGTGCAATCCCACAAAACCCATGCGGTTGGGGCGCGGGGTCAGTAACCCGCCCCCGGAAAACTGAGAACTACTATGAGAAACAAAGGAATAATAAAAACGAATTTCGCCGCTGCAAAAAACATGGTAGTTAGTAGCACTAAATTTCAATATAAAAATATTCACAAAGCCACATGGCTGTCAACCGATCAAAACACGAGAAACCAAATTGTTCACGTTGTGATAGATGGAAGGCATTCATCCAGCGTGTTGGATGTACGATCGATTCGTGGAGCGAATATATTGGGGTTGCCCAAAAAGTAATTGCGGATTTTTTAAAAGAAAGTAAATGCATTTTTAATAAAACTTAGAATTAACTTTAATCAAATATACTTTTTTACACTTTTATTCCAAAACAAGCTAAAAGTAACAGCTGATAACTGACAGAATAAAGAATGCAATTACAGAGTCACAAGAAAAATCCGCAATTACTTTTTGGGCAACCCAATAGATTCGGATCATTACCTTATTGCAGCAAATGTTCGCACCCGTTTGAACATGACGAGGAAAGTACGATCTGACACTGCACGAAAGCTGGACATTGAAAAGCTGCAAACACAACAAATGGCAGCGGCATACTCCACTCGACTGAACCAACTGCTTGATGAAAGCACTCCTTGTTCCGATGATATAATGGCGCAGTGGGAAACTATTGCCCACCCCATAGAAAATGGCGGGAAATCCGTACTTGGGTACCGGAAGCCTCCTCCAAGAAACCCATGGTACGACCAAGAATGTCGAGATGACTACTGAAGCCAAGAATGCGGCATATAGATCAACCCTGCAATCAGTAGCAACGCGCCAGATGAAGGAGAGATATCGGGAGAAAAGGAGAGAGGATAAATGTCTATACCGCAAAAAGAAAAAGGAAATGGAAAGACGTGAGTGTGAGCGAATTGAGATGTACAGGAGTCAGAATGAAGTCCGGAAATTCTACCAAAGAAATAAACATCAAGGCTATGGTTTTGGTGCTGGCACATCCTACTGCAGAGACAAAGAGGAAATCTGGTAACAGACACAGATAGCATGCTGAGGATATTGAAAAAAACATTTTATCCAACTGCTAGTGTCCAACGATGGCGGCGAAGAGGATACCGCAGAACCAATCCCTGATGATGGTATAGAATGTTTACCTCCTAGTCAAAATGAGGTCCAAGTAGCAGTGACCCGACTGAAGAACAACAAGGCAGCAGGAGCCGACGGGTTACCCGCTGAACTACATAAGACCGGAGGCGACACACTGATGAGGCGTATGCATCAGCTTATCTGCGCAATTTGGCTAGAAGAACGCATACCCGATGATTCGAACCTTAGCATATTATGTACCGTACAAAAAGAAGGAAACAAGGCGGAATGTGCCAACTACAGAGGAATAAGTCATCTCCCCATAGTATGCCATATACTCTCGAGCGAAGTGTGTGAAAGATTGAAATCTAAAGTCAATGAGATAATTGGGCCCTATCAATGCGGCTTTCGACCTGGTAAATCCACCCTAGACCAGATATTCACACTGCTCCATATCCTAGAAAAGACCCGAGAAGGACAAATCAATACCTACCATCTCTTTGGTGACTAAAAAGCCGCCTTCGATACTCCTTTACGTTCAAAGGTATTTCAAGCCATGTCTGAGTTTGGTATCCCTGCAAAATTAATAAGACTGCAGAATGACACTTGCTGATACGCGTTCCCCAGTAAAAATAGGAAAGAATCTCTCCGAACCATTTAATACTAAAAGAGGTTTCAGACAAGGAGACAGCCTATCGTGTGATCTCTTTAATATCCTGCTAGAAAAGATTAGATGAGATGCAAATGTTAATAGATATGGCACACTAATCACAAGAGAACACATGCTACTCGCCTATGCCGAGGACATCGATATCATAGGTCGGTCACCGGAAGTTTAAACTGCAGCCTTTGAAAGAATCGAAAGAGAGTATGTGAAAATGGGTCTGGCAGTAAATGGAGTTAAGACGAAAAAAGCCGATATCAAGGGTCGGTCACTGAAAGTAATAACTGCAACCTTTGAATGAATTGAAAGTGATTCAGTGAAAGCTGGCCTGGCAGTAATTGGAGATAAAACAAAAAGGATGCTATCAACTCCCAAAACACCTTGTACAATCGAGCAGATACAGAAAATGGAGAAAGTTGGGAACCACAGCTTATCAGCAACTTTATATTCCTTGGCACCAAAAAATGCCACCAGTTTTGAAATAAAGTGAAGAGTAATACTGGCAGACAGATGCTACTTTGGATAAAACAAGCATTTTTAAAACAAGGCCATCTCTCGAGAGGCGTAGGCATTGATACTACTAATGCTTGGTTCCGAGGCATGGGTATTTGTTAAAGCAGACGAGACAGTGCTTGGAGTGTTTGAGAGAAAGATTCTTCGTAAAATTATGGACAAGTTTACATTGAAGGAGAGTATAGGCGTCATATGAACCACGTGATGTATGAGCTGTATGACGACGTTAGCATAGTTAAACGTATCAAAACACAACGGCTCGCTCATGTTGTCAGAATGAATGAAGAAGCACCAGCAAAGAAGTCTTTTGAAGGCAAGCACTGTGGTATACGCAAACCGTTATGACCAAAATTTCAAAATCAAGTATTGAGAGAAATCTCGAAAATTGGTGTCAGAACTTTAGAAGTAGCAAAGAAAGTTCTGCTAAGGGGAAAAACGTTCCTAGCTGATTAAACTAAACAAGTAAGAACGTGCTAAGTTCGGCCGGGCCGAATCATATATACCCTCCACCATGGATCGCATTTGTCGAGTTCTATGCGCGGTATCTCTTTTGAGGCAAACGAAGAATATGGAAGAAGAACTGCTATGCTATTGGAGCTATATCAAGTTATAGTCCGATTCGGATCATAAGTGAATGCTGAACATTGTAGAAGCCATTGTGTAATATTTCAGTTCATTCTGATAAGAATTGCGCCTTGTAGGGGCTCAAGAAGCAAAATTGCGAGATCGGTTTATATGGGAGCTGTATCAAGCTATTGATCGATTCAGACCATATTGGACACGTATGTTGAAAGTCATGAGAGAAGCCATTGTAAAAAATTTCTTCCAAATCGGAAGAGAATTGCGCCCTCTAGAGGCTCAAGAAGTCAAGATCCCAGATCGGTTTATATGGCAGCTATATCAGGTTGTGCACCGATTTAAATCATACTTAACATAGATATTGGAGGTGATAAAAAAACACTACGTGCAAAATTTCAGTCGATTCGGACGAGAATTGCGTCCTCTAGAGGCTCAAGAAGTCAAGACCCCAGATCGGTTTATATGGCAGCTATATCAAAACATGGACCGATTTGAACCATACTTAGCGCAGTTGTTGGAGGTGATAAAAAAACACTACGTGCAAAGTTTCAGTCAAATCGGACGAGAATTGCGCCCTCTAGAGGCTCAAGAAGTCAAGACCCAAGATCGGTTATATGGCAGCTATATCAAAACATGGACAGATTTGGCCCATTTACAATCTCAATCGACCTACACTAATAAGAAGTATTTTTGCAAAATTTCAAGCGGCTAGCTTTATTCCTTCGAAAGTTAACGTGCTTTCGACAGACAGACGGACGGCGGACGGACATGGCTAGATCGACTTAGAATGACATGAAGATCAAGTATACCCCCATCCTATGGTGGAGGGTATAAAAAGTAAGTACACTTCAGCGGTAATTTCAATTCAAAACTTCTGTCATTTAACACTCCTGAGATTTTGCAATGCCCTGGGTTTTTGTCTCCATAAAAATAAAATTTCTTTGGAATTCTGGGTTGTACAAAATTTCGATAAAATATTAAATATTTCAAAAACAATGCATAATAGCTCAAAAATAAAATGCAAACAAATGTTTGTTTCAAATGGACCTTCATTGAAATGCCAAAGACGAAAGTGGTCCAAAAATGTCAAAGAAAAAAACTGTCACACAATTCACACGACAAAGACCAGTTTTTTACATCACCCTTCCGCCCTTTTCCCTACTGGCTATGCATAATTTTACTTTCCATTTCATCTGGACCAGGCTTAGCAAGAGACGCCTTAGGCAAAGTCATCTTTGGCTTAGAGGCTTTACAGGTTTATACATTAATTTACCAATTAATGAATTATGCTTATCTTGTTCACATTTAGTGAGAATTTATTCAAATTTCACTTTCATTTGTAGTTTCTGTTGTGTGTTTTTCGACCCTAACAAAATAAAGTTCGGACCAAAAACCAGCCCGGTTGCCCAGAGGATGTAGTCGGTTGGGCTCATGGCATTTATGTAATATGAAGAAATTGTAAAATCAGCCCATTTACATTAAAATTGTTCTCACAAGCTTAATTTATTCTTTTGTGTCTTGGTGTGTTTTTTTTTGTTTCATTATAAAAAATTATGCAGATTTGATGGTATTTTTGGGCTTTAAAATGAAATTAGCTGCTGACATTTGTAATGACCACATGAAAGACTTGGTTCGGCATTGAGAAAGTTTTGTCGACTTGACATTTTTAATGAATGAACGGAAGGAGAAGAGATTTGCTTTAAATAGTCTCTTGGTGACTTTCAACGAGAAGTGTGTATGCAATAGCATTGAAAAAAATAGGCAATGGATAAAACGATTTGGTTTTGGCTTGAAGTCATATAATGTTCTTAGTATGATGAGATGAATGAAATTTGCTCACGTAGATTCTGTTTAGGATCAATGGGGATACTTGTCCCATATAAATGAGTGCCGTTAAATTTAAATTTTAAATCAATGGATGATAAGGTACCATTTTTTTTAAAGCGAAATCCATGGTTAAAATAGCATTAAAGCCTTAGAACAGCAACAAAGCGATAAACTGCTTGCTTAGGTGTTCCATACCAAGGTCAACACTGTGATACGGCGTAGGTTAGGTTTGAAGAGGATAATACCACCGCCACCGTAGCGCATTGGTTCGAATCTTGGCGAGACTATCAGAAAAAATATTTTTCAGGTGTGGTTTTCCCCTCCCAGTGCTGGCAACATTTCTGAGGTACTATGCCATGTAAAAACTTATCTCCAAAGACGTGTTGCACTGTGGCGCGCCATTCGAACTCGGCTATAAAAAAGGGGTCCCCTTATCATTGAATTTAAACTTGAATCGGACTGCACTCATTGATATGTCTGCACGAGATAACGAAGAAGTCTTTTGAAGGCAATCACTATGGTACACGCAAAGAATCACGACCAAAACACCAATGGAAAGATCAAGTGGCGAGAGACATCTCGAAACTGAGTGTCAGAGGTTTTAGAAGGATCGCAGAAGATCGAGACGCTTGGAACGTCATTCCAGATTCGGCTAAGGGGACAAATATTCTGTCATAGTAAAAGTCTAGCGGTCATCGCCAATGATTGCATCACATTTTAACCGATTCTCTGACATTAAAATCAAACGGCTGAGCTGAATTTCTATCGACATCTCCAAGGACCTGGTCGCAGTAATGGGTACTACTGCGACCAGGTCCCACTTATACATTCAAGCCACCCTATCTATTCACCCTAACCAGAACCGCACATGCTAAGCTTGCTCACTTAACGGCCACCAAACACGGTAACCATAGGTCAGAACTACTCCCATCACCGCCGAGTACATCTGATACCCACAAGCTTCTGCAAAAGCCTTTCTTAATCTTAACTTCCTATCCAAGCTCCAGTTAAACTTACTATCGCGTCTAACCCCAAGGAATCTTGCCGATTTAGACATATTTTAGGCTGTCCCATGCGGCCTCGATTATCTGAACTCATGCACCTTCCACCTTATCGTGAACAATATCAACCCAGCCTTTCTGGAATTAACTGTTAGACCATACCTAGTAGCCCAAGAAGCCGTGACCCCAAAAACAGTGCCCAGAGCCTCTCAAGGCCCCACAGAGTCTCATCGAAAACGAGAATCAAAAGCGAAATAATCCACCCTGCAGTATACTGGTCCCATTCAACCTCAACGAGGTCTTCCAAATACTGAACGTGATCTCTCTATGCATATATATGCATGCTTATTATGTAACCAGTAATGCCTAATTCCACGCCGGCATTCCTTGCGGAATTGCGTACATTATTAAGGCCCATGGATGTACATTAGTTAAGACCGCTGAATGAACGCTTTCAAGGGACACCAAATACCCCGCCAAAGCTTCCATCCCATCTACATACTCGTATGCTCTTCCACTTAGACCCGCAAGACTGCAGTTGCTGGAGAGTTTGTGCGCAAATAATGAACCAATGCATCGCCGAAAGACTTGGTCCAATCGCCGTCTGACCTCTGGAAGTTACCTGGAAGTTGCCGTCAATCTTATTATTCCCGACATGTCCTTGACACTCGACAACTCTTTATCAACTTAAACCAGCTAGGAAAAGGCAAAAGTCGGGCAGTGCCGACTGTATAATACCCTACACCCACCCACCCATTAAGTACAAAGTGGGAGCTATATCTAATTCTGAACCAATTTTGATGGACCTGAAGACATCGTATCAAATTTCGAGCAAATATGTTCAAACTGCAATAACTATGGTTGACAAATGACAACATTATTGCAAATTGCACAAAATCGGACGAACATATATATGGGAGCTAAATCTGAACCGATTTCGACCAAATTTAGATATTGTGGTAGTCGTCGAGAAAAACCTTGTGGTAACAGTGGTCAATAAATGCATTTGCAGTGGTTCTAAAAGTGAAAATCGGGCGAAATATATATATGGCAGCTATATATAAATCTGAACCCATTTCTTTGAAATTCACCAAAATTTTGTACAACGCTTTCCTCGACGACTACCGCATTATCTAAAGAGTTTAGTTGAAATCGGTTCAGATGGTTCAAAGTATTGCAATGAGGAGCTCATTTGTTAACCGATTCTCTCGCAACTGGGCAGGAAGGATTTTCTTATGACTACTAAGAGTCACTTTGAACCATCTGAACCGATTTCAACTAAACTCTTTAGATAATACGGTAGTCGTCGAGAAAAGCGTTGTACAAAATTTTGGCAAGATCGGTCTATAAAAATTTTTGCCTTTAAACTAAAATTTTGCCTTTAAACTAAATTTATTTTGTATAAATTTTAGCCAAAATCCACGGTGGTGGGTTCTCAAGATTCGATCCGGCCGAACTTAGCTCGCTTTTTAATTAAATAAAATTAATATGAAATTCATATTCCACTTCCAAAGACATTATATTTGACTCAAGCATTGTCTCGATCCCCCCACGTGTTCATTATGGGGTTATTTGGCGGCCTCCCACACTTGCCTGAATTTGAAAGCCAAATTTTTTACTCCACACTCGAATACCTTGTAATTGAGGCTACTATAAAAGATCAGACTGCAATTATATTGGAAGGCTTTTAGGAGAGGTGGATTATAAGAGGACTGAGGATTTTGTAATGGATCCCTGATGCCAAAATTTTGATATCAAATTCGTATTCTTATCTCAATTACCTTTTATTTAAATCCCATAACATTGCCATCGGTCTACTATTCCATTTGGGGAGTTTTGGGGGCCGGTTGGCGCTCCTGAAACTTGGCGGTAAGTTTTGATATCAAATTCGTGTTTTACTCCCAAATGCCAAATCCTTTGAGTACCATATTTTCGCGATCGTTCTCCATATACGTTGGATGAGGGTTTTGGGGTTGATTTTTAAGTTGAGCGGACACACTTGGGCTTGGCGACAAATTCGTATTCTTCTCCCTATAACCTTTCATTTCTGTGGGTTCTGGGGACTGAACGGCCCCCACTCGAGACCTAAGCCGATATTTTGATACATATTCGTATTCAGCTCCAAAATACCCGGGGCTATCGATCTAGTACTTTTGAGTAGTACTTTTGGGGTAAGGGGCAGGGACCCTCCAACCCTTTTCCGTTATCAAAAAATTAAATTGCCTAATGTTCTTTCCAATCTGGGTTAAGGGGGAGGGACCCCCCTCCTCCTACGATATCAAGGAATTAAATAGGCTAAAGTTGAAACCACTTAAAAAAACACTTTCCTATTCTAAGCATTACATTAATTGACTATTAAAGTTTAGTTGTATTAAAGATACACAACAACAACGCCATTTTCCTGAAAACCTAAGTCTACAAATGTCTGGAAGTTTTATTACTACTCAGATCTAAAGCTAAAAAGTTGTGGACTTATTTGCAATTTTTTCGCCGTTTGGCTAACTATGCAACGTAATGCAACAAATCAACCGGAAATAAAATACATTTAGCCCGCGAAAAATTCAAATTTATTGTACATATATCTGTGTGGTACATAGGGACAAATATTTAAAATATATTACAAAAATTATATCCACTTGTCTTTAGAGTTTTCTTAAGAGATTTTTTTATTTATTTTTTTTTTCATACCTGCCCGTCAATGTTCATCAAACACGAATGAGATAAAGTTAATAACATTTCATTGGCATCACATCACTCACATCCATCCAACAGTTGGCGTAACCAACCAAACCAAAAAGCCTTAAAGTGGCAAATTCATTGTTTAGTGAAAGTTCTGTTTGTTATGGATGTTTTGCTTTTTCAATTATTTTTTTTTTATTATTTGTTATTGTTTTCTCGTTGTTCAAAACTAGCAAATAAATAATTACTCTACGTTTCATATAAAAATTTGCGTGATTTTGCGGTTAAAGTTTGACTGTTTATACTTCTTTTTGCCATAAAGTGTGAAAATATCATTTTATTGGCAAAAATTGTTGCAACAATTTAAGAGTTCCTATTAACCACCATATACAGTTTTATTGCAAATAATTTATATGAACTCTTTGTATCAGAGAATATCAGCTGAAGGATGTGTGACTGGGAAGTGTTGAATGACCACAGCTTCTCCGATCATCGTTGTTATAGCTACAGCCTTGGGGAAAATACAGCTGAAGTGATCCCTTGGCTAAGCAGAAGAAAGACGAATGGGGAATTTCGTCACACATTCTCCTCTCTATTCCTGAAATGTAATGCGGAAGATAGAGACATAATGGTTAAGCGGATCACGAAGGCTCTTAATGACTCGTCATGCCCTAGAGCCAAATCAAGGGAAAACAGTGACCTCCAAGGCGGAGCCCTGAATTGGTTGGTTTAGAGAAGGTTTGAAGAAAACTCTTTAACAGGGTGAGACATCTATAAGGCTAGAAGAAAATGCAAGGGGCAAGCTGGAAAAGGCTCAGAACAAATCGTTGGATGAATTCTGCAAGTTGATAAAATATCAATATATATACAATATAAGGGCTATATCTGTTCCAATTTTTTTTTTTCAAAATCAAAAGCGCTCGTCCTTGACCCAATGAAATGACATATGACATATGGAAAATTTGATGGTAATCGGAAATCAAATACGGACGGACAGACAGACAAAGAGCCAGGCAGGCAGACAGACATATTCGTCTAACACCCCATAAAGTATATACACTCTTCATCGTCTCGACATTCTGAGTCGATCTATCCATGTCTGTCCGTCTGTCGAAATCATTAAAGCGGTAAAACGCGTGAAGCTAGCCGCTTGAAATTTTGCACAGATACTTAGTATTGATGTAGGTCATTGGAGAATACAAATGAGTCATATCGGTTCAGATTAATATATAGCTCCCATACAAACAATCTCCCTATTTGACTTCTTGAGCCCCTGGGAGCAGCAATTTTCGTCCAATTTGTCCGACACATTTGGTGATGGTGTTCTGTTATGACTTTCAATAACTGTGCCAAGTAAGTTCCAAATCGGTCTATAACCTGAAATAGCCTATAACCTGAAATAGCTACCATTTAAACCGATCTTCCTATTTGATTTCTTCAGCCTATGAACATTCCACTAAGGAACAGGGGCAAACTTCTCACATATCAATGAGTGCAGCCCGATTCAAGTTTAAGCTCAATGATAAGGGGCATCCTTTTTATAGCCGAGTCCGAACGGCATGCCGCAGTGCGTCACCTCTTTGGAGAGAAGTGTTACATGGCTTAGTACCTCACAAATGTTGCCAGCATTAGGAGGGGAAAACCACCGCTGACAATTTTTTTCCGATGGTCTTTTAAGTCAAATTTCAAAACTCTACCTCTATCCATTGTACCTTTTTGGTACTTTTTTCAATACCTTAATATACAAATTTTCAACAACTCGTATAGTCACCCAATAAAGGTTGCCATAGTGTACCTAAGTTTCAGAATTCAGAACTCTAGTTTAATTTACAAAGGAAGTACCAAATAGTACCAATTGCGGTACCAAACGTACTATTTCTTCCACTTCCGGTACGATTTCAAATTTTTTTTCCAATCCTTTTTTTTTTGAGACGATCTTTATTTTAAGTCCAATAACATAATTTTAGCCCTTTCCGTTCGCGCTGGGTAAATATGTACCATTTCGTTCTTTTTGATACTTTTAAGAACCTAAACGTACGAATACCACTAAATATAGCCTTTTCCTGGGGCTACGACTCAAGACAAACATTCATGCAATGTTGGTCTAGCTTTAGCCGTTTGGGCTGGGTGATCATGTGTCAGTCAGTCACGAAACTCTTTAAGGCCTTTAGAGGCCTCTGTTCATATCTGATTAGCTTCACTGTTGAATATAATGTTCTGTTATGACTTCTAAGCTCCATGCTAATCACTTATATTGCTAATCGGTTTATAATCAGATGTAGCTACCTAGTATGAAGTTAATGCTCTGGCACCTCTTGGTAACTACGATCAATGCATTGTTTCAGCATCTTTTTCGTATTTTGCTCTTCGTACTACTGTACCCCAGTCACGAAGCGGTCAATATTTTTATACGGAAAAGCACGTTGGGCTGAGCTCAATGGATTCTTTCAGCATTTTAATTGGAAACTATGTTTTCTAGATGACGATATAAATGCTACTGCTGAAATGATTGAGAAGATAATTTGAAATAGCATGAGGACATTTATTCCAGTTAAGACTATAACTGCTAAATCAGACGACAAAAGTTTTTTTTTTTACCAGACATGCTGTCAGATCGAAAGAGGTTGCATTCAGGAACTGGCGCTAGGATAAAAATCCCCGTTTGATAAGGCTAACCTGTTGGCTGATATATTTGCAGGGAAGATCCTGCCGGATAGCAATCAACAACTCTCCTCAATCGAAAATGTATCTGGCATCATGCCCCAAATATTTTTGTGAACTCGTGGAGTTAAAACGGTTCTTGAAAATCCAGACGTAAATAAATCCCCGGGCCCGGATGGCATATCAACACTTGTCTTGCGCAAGTGTTCTTCGATGCTCGCTCGTCCATTACGCAACCTTTTCAACCTTGCCTACTGTGCGGGAGTCTTCCCGGCGCGTTGGAAGGTTGCGAACGTTCTGCCAATACCCAAGAAAGGTGAGGCAAACAACCCTGCGAGTTATCGGCCAATTGCGGTATGCTTCGCTCTTTCTCGAAGGTCATATAGAGCATGATTAATTACCATCTTGTGAGGTATTTAGAGTCTAATGGCCTTCTTAGCGACTAACAGTATGGGTTCCGCAGAAATCGCTCTACGGGCGACCTCATGGCTCTTCTGTCGGAACCGTTGGAGTCCACCAATCCACCAGTTTGGTGAGTGTAAGGTTGTAGCTCTGGATATCTCTAAGGCATTTGATAGGGTCTGTCACGGTACACTACTATCGAAGCTTGTCGTATTTGGTGTCAGTAATGACTTCGTTCGATTTATTTCGAGCTTTCTCAGAGACCGCACTATTTGAGTCGTTATAGATGGGTTCTCATCCAATGAGCACAAATTGACCGCGTACCCCAGGTCTCTATTCTTTCTTCTTCTCTTTTTCTAATTTTCATCAACGATCTGTTGGGTCAGACATCGAATCCGATCTACTCATTTGCGGATGACAGTAATCTCTGTCATTCGTACTCTTTCGACCATAGTCCGAGTCTTCGAGAGATTGAGGACAAGAGGCGGGTTAAGGACGATACACTCTGACAGGATTTGCTGGCCATTTCTGAGTGGGGTCGAATGAATCGAGTAGATTTTAATGGACGGAAGACTCAATGCTGCTTGTTGTCACACAAACGATTCCCTGACCCATTACGATCATCTTTGTCTTTTAACGGTGTAGATGTTGAGCAATTAGAAGCACTTGATGTTCTGGGCATAAAAATACAAAGTGATGTCCGTTGGTCTAAACATGTATTCGAAGTGTCGAAAGAAGCATTCAAGTGTTTAGGCTTCCTTAAACGGTGTAAGAATTACTTCACTCCGTCTGATCTTCTTGACATCTACACCACTTTTATAAGGCCGAAAATAGAGTACAACTCACATATATGGGTTGGAGCTTCAAAATCATCCCTGGAGTTACTGGACCATGTACAGACGAGAGAGATTGCGTTGATTGGGGACAGTAGGGTATCCAACTCTATTGCCTCCCTTCATTATCGTCGCAATGTGTGATGTTTGGCGCTGTTCTATCAGTACTTTCATGGTGTATGTTCGTCTGATATTAGTCTTCTTATACCTGATGTAAAGATGTATGTTAGGGATACTGGACATTTTAGGAACTCACACCCGTTTGTAATTGATTGGCTAGCGAATCGCACATTATAGAGAGAATTCCTATTTCGCCCGAACCGTTCGTATGTGGAATCGACTTCCGGCTAATGTTTTTCCCACCCACTTTGACATCCAAAGACAAATGTCGATAGGAGAAAAGTTTTTTGTATGCATTTAAATTTTAAAATTTCAGATATATCTTTTTAGTAATAACAAAAAAATATATAATTATCATAATTGGAGAGGTTTTATTGAGATAGAAGATTTCCCACCCTTGCCAATAATGGTCAACAGAGGGTGCTGTACTGCAATAATTTTTATACGGTCTTAAAC
Organism: Stomoxys calcitrans; assembly: GCF_963082655.1. Lineage (NCBI taxonomy): Eukaryota > Metazoa > Arthropoda > Insecta > Diptera > Muscidae > Stomoxys > Stomoxys calcitrans. The sequence goes on along the minus strand of NC_081553.1, from coordinate 67,528,872 downwards.
TTAACAAATAAACATGTTTTTTTTTTATTTCAGCCGGGCGATACTCACAAACTCAGGTATGTACCATTTATATATCCGTAGCAACTAAATCCAAAAAAAACAAACCCAGCGCGGTCGAAAAATTTAACTATTTACATCATGTAATAAATGGGCTTCATGTGTGTTGCAGTCCATAAATCGGGAGATGGGTTTATATGGCAGCCTTTTCCATGGATAATGGGGGGTTTCCATGACCCATAGACCTTAAATCGGGAGATGGGTCTATATGAGGGTCATATCAAAATATTGCGCTCTATGATATAAGTCCCCGCGAAATAACACCCCAAAATCGAAAATGAAATAAGTCCCCAAAATGCTCTATAGAAAGCAAATTTTAATTTTTGGTGATTTATTTCCGGCAGTATGAAACAAGGCCCCAATGCAATAAAGCCCCAAAGGGAAAATGAAATTAGACCCCAAATTTGGGTTCATGAAACAAAAACAACGATAATTGGGCTATATTTCGTTTTTTTGGGGGCTTTATATCATTTAAAAAGTTGAGCTTAGTTTCATATGAAATAAGACCCCAAATTTGGAAATGAAACAAAGCCCTTAGCCTATTTTTGGGGCTTTATTTTCTTTTACAAACATTTGCGATAAAATAGAGGAAGCAGAATATTTTGAACCATTTTCCGGACATGGGTCAATGCCCACTTATTGGGTCATTATTTCATTTTAAAATTAGGACTTGAAATAATGCCCCAAAATTTGCATTCTTTTTATATCCACCACCATAGGATGGGGGTTGACTAATCTAGTCATTCCATTTGTAACACCATGAAATATTAGCCTAAGACCCCATTCGTTATCGTCTAGTCGTTCTTAATCGATCTAGCCATGTCCGTCTGTCGAAATCACCATAGAGGTCGAACACGTAAAGCTAGCCGCATGAAATTTTGCACCGATACTTAATATCGATGTTGATCGTCGGGGTTGCAAATTGGCCATATCGGTTCAGATTTAGACATAGCTCCCTGATCACCAGATTTGTCTTCTCGAGCCCATGGAAGCCGCAATTTTGATCCGATTTGGATGAAATTTTGAATGTAGTGTTCCGTTATTACTTCCAATAACTGTGTCAACTGCGTTCCAAATCGGTCTTTAACCTGATATAGATCCCATATAAACCGATCTGTCGATTTGATTTCCTGAGCCGCCGAAAGCCGCAATTTGTGTTCGATCTGGCTGATGTTTTGCACGTAGCGTTGCGATATAACTACCAACGACTGTGTTAAGTACAGTCTAAATCGGTCTATAACCTGATATAGCTCCCATCTAAGCCGATCTCCCGATTTGACTTCTTGAGCCGCACTTTCTGTCTGATTCGGCTGAAATTTTGCACTTAGTGTTTTTTATGACTTCCAACAACTGTGCGACGTACGGTCTAAATGGGTCTATAACCTGGTATAGCTCCCGTATAAACCGATCGCTGGAAGCCGCATTTTTTGTCCAATTTGGCTTAAACTCTGCACTTAGTGTTTTTCAATCAACTCTGCCACTTACGGTCTAAATCGGTCTATAACTTCGTACAGCTCCCATATAAACCGATCGCCCGCTTTGATTTCCTGAGCTTTTACAAGCCGCAAATTTTATCCGATTTGGCTGAAATTTTGCATGTAGTGTTTTATTTTGACTTCCAACAACTGTACCATGTATGGTCCGAATAGATCTATAACTTGATATAGCTCCCATATAAACCGATCTCCCGATTTGACTTCTTGAGCCCCTGGAAGCCGCAATTTTTGTCCGATTTGGCTGAATTTTTGCATATAGGGTTCTGCTATGACTACATATAGTCTGAACCGATTTCCATGAATTTCACCAGTAATATTGAGAGTCAAGAGAAAATCCCTCTTGCCAAATTTCGAGAAAATCGGTTAACAAAAAACCATTTTATTCCAATATTACTACAAATCGGACGAACATATATATGAGAGCTGTATTTGAACCGATTTTGACCAATCTCTATGTGCATTGTGGTAATCGTCCAGGAAAGCGTTGTGCAATATTTTGGCAAGATTTGTCAATAAATGTGCTTGCAGTGGCTCTAGGAGTGAAAACCGGGCGACATATATTTATGAGAGCTATATCTACATCTGAACCGATTTCCATGAAACCAGTTATGTCGATAGTCGTAAAAAAATCTTTCCTGCCAAATTTCGAGAGAATCGGTTTACAAATGACCATTTTATTGCATTATTACTAAAAATCGGACGAACATATATATGGAAGCTATATCCAGATCTGAACCGATTTTTTCCAATTTCAATAGGCTTCGTCTCTAGGCCGAAAAACATGCCTGTACCAAATTTGAAGGCGATCGGATGAAAACTGCGACCTGTACTTTGTACACCAATTAACATGGACAGGCAGACGAACGGACGGACAGACAGACGAACATAGTTAACTCGAATCAGAAAGTGAGTCGATCGGTATACTAATTAATGGGCCTATCTCTCTTCCTTTTGGGTGTTACAAACTAATTCACTGAGTTTTAATACCCTGTACCACAGTAGTGGTGTAGGGTATAAAAATTAATTTGTGTTTGTTTGTAGGTTTGTTTGTTTGTGTGTTCCTTATAGACTCAGAAACGGCTGAACCGTTTTTCTTGAAATTTTCACCGATGGTGGATAATGATCCTGTGGTGAAAAGAGGGTACTACATTTTTTGATATCTGAAGGGGGAGCGGATCCTCCCCCTTACACTAATTTTCAGAAACGCTAGATCTTGAAAATGGGTAGTGCGAAATTTTGTGTGCTCTCTTATAGTAACCTACAAACAAAACTTTGGCATCCAAATTTCGGATGGGGTACCTAGGGTGGGCGCACCCCACCCCAAAACCTACCCAATATATATATACACCAATCACAACAATATGGGACTCAAATAAAAGGTGTTTAAGATTAGAAAACGTATCTGATATCTAATTGTAGGACCAAGTATTTGGGGGACCACCCCAACCCCCAAAACACCGCTATATCGGACATATTTACCGACCATGGCAATATGGGACTCAAATGGGAGGTATTTGCGAATAAAATACGAATCTGATATCCAAATTTGGTACCAAGTTTCTGGGGGTCCACACCTTCCCCAAAACACCTCCCAAACAGGACTTATTTACTGACCATGTCAATATGGGGCTTAAATAAAAGGTATTCGAGTGTAGAATTAGAATCTTATATCCAAATATGGGACCAAGTGTTTTGAGGGTCCGCCTCTCCTCAAAAAACATCCCCCAAAGGGGGCAAATTTACGACCATGGCAATATGGGACTCAAATGAAAGATCTTTGGAAGTAAAGCACGAATCTGATATTAATGTTCGGGAAAAGTGTCTGTGGGGCCACCCCACCCCCCATAACACCACCCAAATAGGAAGTATTTGCTGACCATTGCAATATGAGAGTAAAATGAGAAGTATTTTGGAGAAGAACACGAATCTGATATATATTTTCAAGGCCAAGTCACTGAGAGGCCGCTCTATCCCCCAAAACACCCCCCAAATCGGTCATGTTTGCCGACTATGGAGAAATGGAGCTGAAGTGAAGGATATTTGGGACCATGAATCTGAAATCAACATTCGGAACCAACTGTCTAGGGGACGTCTCACTACCATAACAACCCCCAAGTGGGACGTATTTGCTCACCAAGACAATTTGGGTTTCACGGCAGAAGAGCTAGATATTCATAGTTTTTAGGGCCCATACGCCAAACCGGTGACTTTTGCCATAAGGAGTCTAAATGAGATTCGAAAACGAATTTGATATCCAATTTTGAGGCCAATGGCAATATCGGGTTCAAAAAAATGATATATAGATATATGAGAATAGAGCACGTCGCTGATATATTTTCCGGGCTTAGTGTTTGGGGGACCACCTCAATCCCCAAAACACCCCTAAATCGGGCATATTTACAGACCATGTCAATGTGGAGGTTAAATGAAAGACATTTGGGGGTAGAGCACGAATTGATACCCACTTTCGGGACAAATTTTCTGGGGGTCTACCCCATTCCCAAAATACCCCACAAACAGGAATTTTTTAGTGACCATCGCAATATGAGGCTCAAATTAGGGTGTTTGGGAGTATAATACGAATTTGATATCCAAATTTAGGACCATGTATTTAGGCATCACCCCTTCCCTAAAACACCTCCCAGAGGGTAAAAATTTTTCGACCATGCCAATATGTGGCTCAAATGAAAGGTATTTGAGATTAGAAAACTAATTTGATAACCTATTTTAGGACCATGTGTTTGGGAGACACCTCATCGTGTAAACTCCCTTAAACCAATGGCATTTTGGGGGTTTGAATAAATGGTATTTGAAAGAAGATCACGATGCTGTTATTTTTTCAGGGCCAAGTGTCCTCACCCCCGAAAACACCTCTAAAACAGACATCATGAGAATATCGGCCGTCAACGCCGACTATATGAAAAATCCGCAATTACTTTTTGGGCAACCCAATATTTTAAGAATGGAGTACACCTTACATCCAAGCTTAAATTCGTCGACCAATAAAGATCATATGGGATTCAGATAAAGGCACTTTTATTGTTAAACTGTTAGTCAAGCGATATACTATTTTCGTAGCATGGTATTTCGCTAAAAGCTCTTTAAATGACGAAAATAAATATTCCGAGGAAAATTTTGTCCCATGTAAAGTAAAAGAAGGCGCAGCAGAGCGGGCCCGGTCTAGCTAGTTTTCTATAAAATTTTACCAAAATCCAAGGTGGTGAATTCCCAAGCTTCCGCCTGGCCGATCTTAGCAAGCTTTTACTTGTTACATTTAACCTTAGCGATCCATGGTGGCGACTATACGCAGTTCAGTTTATCTTTGCCACCCCTATTAAATATTTAAAACTTTCTTACCCCTAAGAAGTTATTTCACATTTAAGACAAATCTAACAACCGCTTTTTGGGTTTTCTCAATACCGGGAAAACGTTATTCTTCTCTTTACAAATATTTTCCTTTTCCTTATCACTCCATTACAGTGTCCTTTTATTTGCCTTTTTTGCTTGCCTAATAATATAAAAAGAAAAATTTGTTCTCTTTCATTACAATGGCCTTGAATTAACTTCCATTATTTTCTTTAAGCACGTTTTATTATCGTTGTCATTTCTGTCAATTTTATTGATTTCCCCAAGGAAGGACCGCCGAGATTTAACTAGCTAATGTCAATAACTTCAGTATTTTGTTTCATTTTTGTAAGAAAAGGCATTACAAACACTTTATAATGACCAAAAAAATGCATTGAATTTTATGAGAAAATAAATGGATTTGAAGGCGGAAATGGCTTCCCACATATAAAATTGTGTATACCAAAGATTACTAGGGAAACGTGTATGCCGTGGGCGTATTGAAACAAAGACAAGGAAAACGCAGGGAGACCTTGAAATTGATGCGCATAAGCAAATTGGAAGTGGACTTTCAAAAGCTTGTATTACAAGCACAAAAAAAAAAAATAATCAACTGACTTAATTCGGATAAAGAGGATCTTTTGTTGGCTTAAGCAGCGGTGGGTATGAATAAAAATTAACGTAATTTAAACGACATCAGGAGAACACAATGTTTTAGGGACAAGATAAAGTCCAAAACAGAGACAGTTCTTTCCAGCAGGAGATAATTACAAGGTACGCATGGTAGTAAGTCTCTCTGTGGAAGGAGAGATGATTTTAATTATTGAAATTGCAAAATGATGGGGGGAATAGAAATTAAACATTAACTCTTTTGGGAAGTTTTAAACTAGGGGTATGGTTTTGTGGTCTGGTGGATGGCTCTTCAAGATTCCAACTACTGTCTAATACTGAACAGATCCAAAAGGATGGCTTGATTACGTTGATTACTTCTATGTTAAAAACCAAGCATGTAAAAGCGTACTAAGTGCCACTGTGTTGAATTTTATATATCCACAAACATGGATAGCGTTTGAGCAGTTCTTAGTCTGAAAAAAAGTTAGGCGAAAATTTAAGATTCTTCCTTCTTTAATGAGTGCGGTCCGATTCAAGTTTAAGCTCAATGATAAGGGGCCTCCTTTTTATAGCCGAGTGCGAACGGCGTGCCGCAGTGCGACACCTCTTTGAAGAGAAGTTTTATATGGCATAGTACCTCACAAATGTTGCCAGCATTAGGAGCGGAAAACCAACGCAGAAAGTTTATTGTGATGGTCTCGCTTGGATTCGAACCCAGGCGTTCAGCATCATAGGCGATTTAGTGTTTCCCAAACAACCCATTGCGGAACAAATTAGGGGGAAATTAACTTCTCACAATATCAATTAAGTACTGCCCGATTCAAATTTAAGCTCAGTGATAAGGTCACCTCCTGTTTCATGCCGAGTCCGAACGGGGTGTCGCTGAAAAGTGAAACCTCTTGGTTGAGAAGTTGTACATGGCTGAAATACTCACAAATTTTGCCAGTATTTGGTGAGGGGATAACCACCGCTGAAAAATGTTTTAAGGTGTTCTCGCCGGCAGGATTGGAACCCGGGCGATAGGCGGGCATGCTAACCTATGCACCACGGTGGCTCCCGTCATAGGCAGACATGCTTAACTCTGCGCTACGGTGGCCTTTAGGGTCAGACCACCTCCCCATAATTCTCACCATCGACCGACCATCCGACATAATCTCTGAGTGCCGGACGTTTATCAATCAGAAGAAGGCCGATTGGGCTGGCTTCTGAGAGTACACCAATCGCCGCTTCAGTGAACTTCCACCCCCCTCGGATGTGCTAGTTGCCGAGAGGAAATTCCGAGACATCATTAAAGGAGCAACAGCTCGCTTTGTACCAGCCAGTCGAATACCCCAAGTGCGATCCAATTTCCCGGCGCATGCAATGGTACTCGCAGACGAGCGTGATGGAATTTATTGTACGGATAAATAACCACTAACCCCAGAATCAGCGAGCTGAAACTGAAAATAAGCAGGGTAGTCAACTAACACAGGCGGTTTTTGTGGCTAAAACACTTGGAGCAATGTATTTTAGGTACCGGCTTAGGTAAGCTGTGGTCTACTGTTAAGTCACTCTCGAACCCCGGTAGACGGTATGACAGGACCTCAGTCACTTTTGACTGATCCGAAGAATTGCGCCAGGTTGTTCAAGCGTCAATTTCTTGCCCATCCCAAGAGTGATAGGGCAAGAAGGAGTGCCATTCGCCGCATCCGTGGTCTCCGAGCCATCACATGTTACCGTGGGCGAAGTTACAAACGTCTTCGGTGGCGCCAAATCATCCAAGGCGTTGGGCCCCGACGGAATCTCTACATTGATGTTGAAGAATCTGGATTTACCTGGAGTTGAGTACCTTATTACTGTCCTCAACCTGTCTTTGAACACCCTTAAAGTTCCCGATGCCAGGAAAATGGGCATAGTGATATCGCAACTGAAGCCTGGGAAGGACCCGAGTTTGAGGGAAGCCATACAGACCGATCTCCCTTCTCTCACCAGTGGCAAAGACGTTTGAGACATTACTCCTCCCGAGCCTTGTAGGAGAATTTCCTACAAGGCTCGGGATTTACCTGGAGTTGAGTACCTTACAACTGTCCTCAACCTGTCTTTTAACACCCTTAAAGTTCCCGATGCCAGGAAAATGGGCATATTTATATCACTACTGAAGCCTGGGAAGGACCCGAGTTTGGGGGGAGCCGTACAGACCGATCTCCCTTCTCTCACCAGTGGCAAAGACGCTTGAGGCATTACTCCTCCCGAGCCTTGTAGGAGAACTTCCATTCGCCAAGCATCAACATGGATTTCAAAGACTGTATATAGCACAACAACTGCTTTGTATGCCATCACCGCACACTGGGCTTCAATCAGCCCAGGCCATGTGGTAGGACGGTCCTCGTGACACTGGACCTTTGGAAGGCATTCGAAACGGTCAGTCATGCCAAACTATTTGAGGACATTACCAACACGTCCCTCCTGCCCGGCCTGAAACTCTGGGTCGCGAATTATCTGTGTGGTCGCCAGTCATTTGTGGAATTTAGGGATAAGAAGTCGAAGCACAGTAGAGAGAAACAAGGAGTTCCCCAAATTGGAGTGATATCTCCGGCACTGTTTAATCTCTACCAATCCTTCATTCCGTATCATATGCAGACGATTGTACGATTATTGCATCATGCCCCAGACTCATTGTTGATATCTGCGATAGGTTGAACGTCTACCTCAACAAACTTGCCTCATATTTCGCTGCAAGAAATCTGAAAATATCTGCCACCAAATCTTCAGCCACACTGTTCACTACAAATACGCGTGAGGTGAATACTGATCTGACTGTGATGGTCGATGGAGAAATGATTCCGACCATCAAGTGTCCAAAAATACTTGGCATGACATTTGACAGCTCTTACACATTCTCCCCATATACCACAGCAATTTGCGATAAAGTCAAAAGTGGAAACAAGGTCCTCAAATGTCCCAAACTACTTGGCGTCACATTTGACAGCTCTTACACATTCTCCCCAAATGCCACAGCAATTTGCGATCAAGTCAAAACAAGGTCCTCAAGTCACTAGCCGTCAACACTTGGGGTGCAGACAAAGAAACCTTGTTGACCACGTACAAAGCATTTGGCTGGTCTGTGGTAAGCTATGCAGCGCCGGTGTGATCTCGTCCGCTCTGTGGCACGCAGTGGAATGCCGCCCTCAGAACTGCGACGGGCTGTCTCCTCAGTTCTCATGTGGACCTTTTTCACCAGGAGACAAGGATCCTACCAGTGCGAAGACATAACTACATGCTGTCTAAGCAATACCTTTTGGGCTGTTATCGCAGAGACCATCGAAATCATCATCTTGTGGATAGATATCCACCGCCCAGAAGCCTCAAGGTAGATCTACATGATCTAGAGCGGGAGGTTCAGCGCTACAAGAGAGAACATCTAGATCAAGCGGCATATCAAGCAGGTCTAGATAACATTCATGCAGATCCGGTAGCAGATGCGGTAAATGGCTACCGGGTGAATGTAGTCATTGGAGAACTACCGCCTCCCATTGCACCTGAAGAAATTGACCTCCCCCGGGAAACCAGAGAAGTTCTGGCTCAATTACAACTCCTACAGATCCAGAATTGATGTCGACGTGCAAGATATATGTCCCGATTGTAACCAGGGACCACACGATACACTTTACCTGTTTAACTGCCCAGCCAGATCCACTCCACTTAGACCCAGATCCTGGTGGACGCACCCCATCTTAGTCGCAGAGTTCCTAGGTCCTGACCCTCAACAGAAACAAGCAGACGAAAGATAGAACACAACAAACTGCTAAAACAATAACGATTATATGTGTATCTGATCGCAGTCTATATCGGACTGTATTTTAAATATCATCGCGCGCTTCTTTCATTTTACGACGAAGCTCATTTTTGGCTCAATGGGTACGTATGTAAGCAGAATTGCCGATTTTGGAGTGAAGATCAGCCAGAAGCATTGCAGTTTGGTGCGGTTTGTGGTCTGGTGGCATCATTGAATCGTACTTCTTCCAAGATGATGCGAATCGTGAGATTATGAGAGATGATGAGCGTTGAGATTGCATGCATTTTTCTGAATTTTATGTGTTTTTATACCCACCACCATAGGATGGGGGGTATACTAATTTCGTCATTCTGTTTGTAACTACTCGAAATGTTCGTCTCAGACCCCCTAAAGTATATATATTCTTGATCGTCGCGACATTTTATGTCGATCTAGCCATGTCCGTCTGTCTGTCGAAAGCACGCTAACTTCCGAAGGAGTAAAGCTACCCGCTTGAAATTTTGCACAAATACTTCTTATTAGCGTAGGTCGGTTGGTATTGTAAATGGGCCATATCGGTCCATGTTTTGATATAGCTGCCATATAAACCGATCTTGGGTCTTGACTTCTTGAGCCTCTAGAGTGTGCAATTTTTTTCCGATTGCAATGAAATTTTGCACGACGTGTTTTGTTATGATATCCAACAACTATGCCGAGTATGGTTCAAATCGGCCCATAACCTGATATAGCTGCCATATAAACCGATCTTGGGTCTTGACTTCTAGAGCCTCTAGAGTACGCAATTCTTATCCGATTGGAATGAAATTTCGCACGACGTGTTTTGTCATAATATACAACAACTATGCCAAGAATGGTTCAAATCGGTCTATAACCTGATATAGCTGCCATATAAACCGATCTTGGGTCTTAACTTCTTGAGCCTCTAGAGTGCGCAATTCTTATCCGATTTGAATGAATTTTGGCACGACGTGTTTTGTTATGATATCAACAACTGTGCCAAGTGTGGTTCAAATCGGTTCATAACCTGATGTAGCTGCCATATAAACCGATCTTGGGTCTTGACTTCTTAAGCCTCGAGAGGGCTCAATTCCTATCCGATTTGGCTGAAATTTTGCACGACGTGTTTTGTTATGATATCCAACAACTGTGCCAAGTATGGTTCAAATCGGTTCAAAACCTGATATAGCTGTCATATAAACCGATGTGGGATCTTGACTTCTTGAGCCTCTAGAGAGCGCAATTCCTATCCGATTTGGCTGAAATTTTGCATGACGTGTTTTGTTATGATATCCAACAACTGTGTCAAATAGGGTTCAAATCGGTTCATAACCTGATATAGCTGCCATATAAACCGATCTGGGATCTTGACTTCTTAAGCCTCTAGAGGTCGCAATTATTATCCAGTTTCCTGAAATTTTGTACGACGGATCCTCTCATGACCATTAACATACATGTTTTTGGGTCTGAATCGGTCTATAGCCCGATACAGCTCCCATATAAATCGATCTCTCTATTTTACTTCCTGTGCAAATAAAGGGCGCAATTCTTACTCGAATTGGCTGAGATTTTACACAGGTCTCCAACGTATAATTTAATTGTCGTCCAAACCGGTCCATATCTTGATATTGCTCTAATAGCAGAGCCAATCTTTTCTTTTATCTTTTTTTGCCGGGAAAAGAACTCGACAAATGCGATCCATGGTGGAGGGTATATAAGATTCGGCCCGGCCGAACTTAGCACGCTTTTACATGTTTTTTTTTTAACTTTCCCATAGCTCCTAGAAAATCACCCTTTATTATGTAGTCGGATCATTCAATTTTACTTCTTTTCACTTGTTCTTTGTTGGCATAACACATATGATGTCCAATTATAAAATCCATAGAAAAATTTCCTCCTAATTTCATGTTCATATTGATTTGCATCAAATGCTTTATCAATTCGATAATCAGTGAAAATCTATGTTTTCCATTTTTAATTCTAGGGCAAACATCGATTTATTGCTCACTATATAAATATATTTTAATAATCGCTATTGTTTGCTGATCACATAAGAAAGTTAATTAAATATTTTTTTTCTTATTTGTTTTGATTTTTGTATAGACCAGGTTGTATGGTTTTTTCTTATGCCTTTTATTTATTTACAAATTTGCATAACAACACAGAAATGATGACGGGGGCGCCGAAAGTTATGCGAAATTGCCAAGCAACGCGTCATTTTTTCACACAGTGCCCATCATAGGAAAGTGAGTTACAAAAACAAGTCTACGTGTGTGGAACAAAGTGCTGTGGTATGATCGAAGAGAAGAATTTTCGGAATTTGGGTCAAAAGTGAATTAACATCTTTTTTAGGGTTTTGCCAATAACTGAGCCGCCAATGAAAACCGCCATCCCTGAGATATTCAACAAGGTGTGAGCATATTCCGAATTGGGCCTACAAACATCCATAATCAGGTGCTCGTTGAGCTGTGCTAATTGAAAAGTGAAATTTTATTGGCACGTTTATTTAAATAAGCTGCGAGAAATATGACGATAATAAGTTATGAAATTTAAGATATAAATTTAGGGTGCGTTCAGTATTGAATATGTTGACATTTATATCAGTAAGAAAAAAATATGATATAGAAATATTTTCTCAAACTGTCATCCAGTGAAATCAAAATCAAATAACCACCAAAAATTTTCTATAGTTCTAGACGCTGTTAGTAAATAGGCTTTCCACATGTACTAACAGAGTAGTCGTGTTTAAATCCTTTTACTATAGGAGAAGAGAATACCATTACATGACAGTTACTTTATAAGGTCGGAAATGGATATTTCGATGTGTTGCAAACGGAATGACAAAATGAATACACCTTGCAAAGGACGTCTTAGAATTTTACCACAGACAAGAGTTGCCATATATGCTCTATAGGATTGGAAATGGATATTTCGGTATGGATATTTACCGTAGCGCAGAGGTTAGCATGTCCGCCTATGACGCTGAAAGCCTGGGTTCGTATCCTGGCGAGACCATCAGAAAAAAATGTTCAGCGGTGGTTTTCCCCTCCTAATGCTGGCAACATTTGTGAGGTACAATGCCATGTAAAACTTCTCTCCAAAGAGGTGTCGCACTGCGGCACGCCGTTCGGACTCGGCTTTAAAAAGGAGGCCCCTTATCATTCAGCTTAAAACTTGAATCGGACTGCACTCATTGATATGTGAGAAGTTTGCCCCTGTTCCTTAGTGGAATGTTCATGGGCAAAATTTGCATTTTTTAAATTGAATGACAAAATGACTATACATGCTACCATCCTTCTGCGATAAGCAAAAAATCATACAAATTTTTTGTTGAAACTAAACTTTAATTCACTGTTTTTGCTTCAACGAATATATCATGTCAAATTAGTTGAATCATGCTCTTTTGGTATAAAACTATAATTGAATCACTTACAGTGATAAATGGGTCAACTTCGTGGAAATCCAAGCTATCGCTGTCAGGTTTTTGATTACAAATGTATTTCGAGGAAATTTTATGATAATTTTAATGCAATCAGTGTGATTAATGGTTTGCAGTATTTTACTACCGTGCTGTTACTAATATTTGGTAAAGTCAGTACACAGAAAAAAATATCACCAGATTTGTTTTTATACCCTCCACCATAGGATAGGGGCATACTAATTTCGTCATTCTGTTTGAAACTCCTCGAAATATTCGTCTAAAACCCCATCTTATATATTAAAATCAATTTGTGTTTGTTTGTTTGTATGTTTGTGTGTTCCTTATAGACTCAGAAACAGCTGAACCGATTTTCCTGAAATTTTCACAGATGGTGCATAATAACCCCGTGATGATAATAGGGAACTACATTTTTTAATATCCGGAGGGGGGGGCGGACCCTCCCCCTTACCTTAATTTTCAGAAACGCCAGATCTCGGAGATGGGATGTGCGATTTAAGCGAAACTTTGTGTGCTCTCATAGAGTACCCTAAAAATAAAAATTTGGTATCCAAATTCGGATGGGGTACCTAGAGGGGCCGCCCCTCCCTAAAACCTACCAGATATATATTTAGACTAATCACTACAATATAGCACTCAAAAGAAAGGTATTTAGGATAAGAAACGTATCTGATATCCAACTGTCGGACCAAGTGTTAGGGGGACCAGCCCAAGCCCCAAAACACCCCTAAATCGGACATATTTACCGACTTGGCTTAAATGAAAGGTATTTGAGATTAGAAAACTAATTTGATAACCTATTTTGGGGCCATGTGTTTGGGGGACGCCTCATCCTGTAAACTCCTCTTAAGCCAATGGCAATATGGGTTTTTTAAATAAATGGTATTTGAAAGAAGAGCACGATGCTGACATTTTTTCAGGGCCAAGTATCTGGGGGACCACCTCTCCCCCGAAAACACCACTAAATCAGACATCATGAGAATATCAGACTGAAATTAATATTTTAACAATGGAGTACACCTTACATCCAAACTTAAATTCGTAGACCAATAAAGATCATATGGGATTCAGATAAACGAACTACATCAATTTTAAGTATCTGTGCAAAATTTCAAGCGGATATCTTTACGCGTTCGAACTCTGTCGTGATTTCTACAGACGGAAAGACATGGCTAGATCGAATCGGAATGTCGAGACGATGCAGAATATATATACTTTATGGGGTCTTGGATCAATATTTCGAGGTGCTACAAACAGAATGACTAGGTTAGAATACCTCCATCCTATGGTGATAGGCATAATTACTTGATTCAATCATTTTATGCCCACTACAATAGGATGGAGATATATTAATTTAGTAATTCCGTTTGTAACGCCTCGAAATATTGATGTAAGACCCCTGAGTCGATCTTGCCATGTCCGTCCGTCCGTCTGTCAAAATCACGAATTGCGGTCGAACGCGTAAAGCTAGCCGCTTGAAATCTTGCATAGCCAATAAAAAGCCAATAATCTTTCCGAACATGAATTTATATAAAATTTTTATGCCTACCACAGAAGGATGGACGTATATTAATTTTGTCATTCCATGTGCAACACATCGAAACATCCATTTTCGACACTAAAAAGGATATATATTCTTCATCGTCGTAAAAATCTTAGACGATCTAGACCTGTCCGACCTTCTGTCCGTCGAAATTTTACATGAAATTTAAAATGTTTGTATCTCCTAAACCACGCCACCCTGAGCCTTAATTCCATGCGTACTAGCGAATAGCCCTTATGCGTCCTAGAGGGTAACGGGCCTTAATTCGTGACCCCATCAAAAAATTCAGAATTTCGTCGAAAATCCATTAAAAATCTAAATTTCACTTGGAAAACTTAAAATGGCTGTATCTCCTAAACTATGCGTCCTAGAGGGAAATGGGCCTTAATTCGTGACCCCATCAAATAATTCAGAATGTCATGGAAAATCCATTAAAAATCGAAATTTCACTTGGAAAACTTTAAATGGCTGTATCTCCTTAACTATGCGTCCTAGAGGGAAATGGACCTTAATTCGTGACCCTATCAAAAAATTCGGAATTTCATGGAAAATCCATTAAAAATCGAAATTTCACTTGGAAAACTTAAAATGGCTGTATCTCCTTAACTATGCGTCCTAGAGGGAAACGGACCTTAATTCGTGACCCTATCAAAAAATTCGGAATTTCATGGAAAATCCATTAAAAATCAAAATTTCAGTTGGAAAACTTAAAATGGCTGTATCTCCTAAACTATGTGTCCTAGAAGGAAATGGGCCTTAATTCGTGACCCCATCAAAAAGTTCAGAATTTCATGGAAAATTCATAAAAAATCTAAATTTCACTTGTATAACTTAAAATGGCTGTATCTCCTAAACTATGCGTCCTAGAGGGAAATGGGCCTTAATTCGTGACCCCATCAAAAAATTCAGAATTTCACTTGGAAAACTTAAAATGGCTGTATCTCCTAAACTATGCGTCCTAGAGGGAAATGGGCCTTAATTCGTGACCGCATCAAAAAATTCAGAATTTTGTCGAAAAATTCAGAATTTTATCGGACCTTATTTCGTGATCCTATCAAAAAATTCGGAATTTCATGGAAAATCCATTAAAAATCGAAATTTGACTTGGAAAACTTAAAATGGCTGTATCTCCTAAACTATGCGTCCTAGAGGGAAATGGGCCTTAACTCGTGACCCCATCAAAAAAATCAGAACTTCATGGAAAATCCATTAAAAATCGAAATTTCACTTGAAAAACTTAAAATGGCTGTATCTCCTAAACTATGCGTCCTAGAGGGAAATGGGCCTTAATTCATGACCTCATCAAAAAATTCAGAATTTTATCGAAAAATTCAGAATTTTATCGGACCTTAATTCGTGACCCTATCAAAAAATTCGGAATTTCATGGAAAATCCATTAAAAATCGAAATTTCACTTGGAAAACTTAAAATGGCTGTATCTCCTTAACTATGCGTCCTAAAGGGAAATGGGCCTTTATTCGTGACCCCATCAAAAAATTCAGAATTTCATGAAAAATCCACAAAAATCGAAATTTCACTTGAAAAACTTAAAATAGCTGTATCTCCTTAACTATGCGTCCTAGACGGAAATGGGCCTTAATTCGTGACCCCATCAAAAAATTCAGAATTTCATGGAAAATCCATTAAAATCGAAATTTCACTTGGAAAACTTAAAATGGCTGTATCTCCTAAACTACTCGTCCTAGAGGGAAATGGGCCTTAATTCGTGACCCTATCAAAAAATTCAGAATTTCATGGAAAATCCATTAAAAATCGAAATTTCACTTGGAAAACTTAAAATGGCAATGGGCCTTAATTCGTGACCCCATCAAAAAATTCAGAATTTCATGGAAAATCCATTAAAAATCGAAATTTCACTTGAAAAACTTAAAATGGCTGTATCTCCTAAACTATGCGTTCTAGAGGGAAATGGGCCTTAATTCGTGACCCCATCAAAAATTCAGAATTTCATGGAAAATCCTTAATTCGTGACCCCATCAAAAATTCAGAATTTCATGGAAAATCCATAAAAATCGAAATTTCACTTGGAAAACATAAAATGGCTGCATCTTCTAAACTATGCGTCCTAGAGAGAAATGGACCTTAATTCGTGACCGCATCAAAAATTCAGAATTTTATTGAAAAATTCAGAATTTTATCGGACCTTAATTCGTGACCCTATCAAAAAATTCAGAATTTCATGGAAAATCCATTAAAAATCGAAATTTCACTTGGAAAACTTAAAATGGAAATGGGGCTTAATTAGTGACCCTATCAAAAAATTCTGAATTTCATGGAAAATCCATTAAAAATAGAAATTTCACTTGAAAAACTTAAAATGGCTGTATCTCCTAAGCTATGCGTCCTAAAGGGAAATAGGCCTTAATTCGTGACCCCATCAAAAAATTCAGAATTTCATGGAAAATCCTTAATCTCCCCCATCAAAAATTCAGAATTTCATGGAAAATCCATTAAAAATCGAATTTTCACTTGAAAATCTTAAAATGGCTGTATCTCCTAAACTATGCGTCTTAGCGGGAAATGGGCCTTGATTCGTGACCGCATCAAAAATTCAGAATTTTATCGAACAATTCAGAATTTTATCGGACCTTAATTCGTGACCCTATCAAAAAATTCGGAATTTCATGGAAAATCCATTGAAAATCAAAATTTCGTGAAAAACTTAAAATGGCTGTATCTCCTAAACTATGCGTCCTAGAGGGAAATGGGTCTTAATTCGTGACCGCATCAAAAAATTCAGAATTTTATCGAAAAATTCAGAATTTTATCGGACCTTAATTCGTGACCCTATCAAAAAATTCGGAATTTCATGGAAAATCCATTGAAAATCAAAATTTCGTGAAAAACTTAAAATGGCTGTATCTCCTAAACTATGCGTCCTAGAGGGAAATGGGCCTTAATTCGTGACCCCATCAAAAAATTCAGAATTTCATGGAAAATCCTTAATTCGTGACCCCATCAAAAATTCAGAATTTCATGGAAAATCCATTAAAAATCGAAATTTCACTTGAAAAACTTAAAATGGCTGTATCTCCTAAACTATGCGTTCTAGAGGGAAATGGGCCTTAATTCGTGACCCCATCAAAAATTCAGAATTTCATGGAAAATCCTTAATTCGTGACCCCATCAAAAATTCAGAATTTCATGGAAAATCCATAAAAATCGAAATTTCACTTGGAAAACTTAAAATGGCTGCATCTCCTAAACTATGCGTCCTAGAGAGAAATGGGCCTTAATTCGTGACCGCATCAAAAATTCAGAATTTTATTGAAAAATTCAGAATTTTATCGGACCTTAATTCGTGACCCTATCAAAAAATTCAGAATTTCATGGAAAATCCATTAAAAATCGAAATTTCACTTGGAAAACTTAAAATGGAAATGGGGCTTAATTAGTGACCCTATCAAAAAATTCTGAATTTCATGGAAAATCCATTAAAAATAGAAATTTCACTTGAAAAACTTAAAATGGCTGTATCTCCTTAACTATGCGTCCTAGAGGGAAATAGGCCTTAATTCGTGACCCCATCAAAATTCAGAATTTCATGGAAAATCCATTAAAAATCGAAATTTCACTTGAAAATCTTAAAATGGCTGTATCTCCTAAACTATGCGTCTTAGAGGGAAATGGGCCTTGATTCGTGACCGCATCAAAAAATTCAGAATTTTATCGAACAATTCAGAATTTTATCGGACCTTAATTCGTGACCCTATCAAAAAATTCGGAATTTCATGGAAAATCCATTGAAAATCAAAATGGGAAATGGGTCTTAATTCGTGACCGCATCAAAAAATTCAGAATTTTATCGAAAAATTCAGAATTTTATCGGACCTTAATTCGTGACCCTATCAAAAAATCGGAATTTCATGGAAAATCCATTGAAAATCAAAATTTCGTGAAAAACTTAAAATGGCTGTATCTCCTAAACTATGCGTCCTAGAGGGAAATGGGCCTTAATTCGTGACCCCATCAAAAATTCAGAATTTCATGGAAAATCCTTAATTCGTGACCCCATCAAAAATTCGGAATTTCATGGAAAATCCATTAAAAATCGAAATTTCACTTGGAAAACTTAAAATGGCTGTATCTCCTAAACTATGCGTCCTAGAGGGAAACGGACCTTAATTCGTGACCCCATCAAAAATTCAGAATTTCATGGAAAATCCATTAAAAATCGAAATTTCACTTGGAAAACTTAAAATGGCTGTATCTCCTAAACTACTCGTCCTAGAGGGAAATGGGCCTTAATTCGTGACCCCATCAAAAAATTCAGAATTTCATGGAAAATCCATTAAAAATCGAAGTTTCACTTGAAAAACTTTAAATGGCTGTATCTCCTAAACTATGCGTCCTAGAGGGAAATGGGTCTTAATTCGTGACCGCATCAAAAAATTCAGAATTTTATCGAAAAATTCAGAATTTTATCGGACCTTAATTCGTGACCCTATCAAAAAATTCGGATTTTCATGGAAAATCCATTGAAAATCAAAATTTCGTGAAAAACTTAAAATGGCTGTATCTCCTAAACTATGCGTCCTAGAGGGAAATGGGCCTTAATTCGTGACCCCATCAAAAAATTCAGAATTTCATGGAAACTCCATTAAAAAATCTAAATTTCACTTGGAAAACTTAAAATGGCTGTATCTCCTAAACTACTCGTCCTAGAGGGAAATGGGCCTTAATTCGTGACCCCATCAAAAAATTCAGAATTTCATGGAAAATCCATTAAAAATCGAAGTTTCACTTGAAAAACTTTAAATGGCTGTATCTCCTAAACTATGCGTCCTAGAGGGAAATGGGTCTTAATTCGTGACCGCATCAAAAATTCAGAATTTTTATCGAAAAATTCAGAATTTTATCGGACCTTAATTCGTGACCCTATCAAAAAATTCGGAATTTCATGGAAAATCCATTAAAAATCGAAATTTCACTTGGAAAACTTAAAATGGCTGTATCTCCTAAACTATGCGTCCTAGAGGGAAATGGGCCTTAATTCGTGACCCCATCAAAAAATTCAGAATTTCATGGAAAATCCATTAAAATCGAAATTTCACTTGAAAAACTTAAAATGGCTGTATCTCCTAAACTATGCGTCCTAGAGGGAAATGGGTCTTAATTCGTGACCGCATCAAAAAATTCAGAATTTTATCGAAAAATTCAGAATTTTATCGGACCTTAATTCGTGACCCTATCAAAAAATTCGGAATTTCATGGAAAATCCATTGAAAATCAAAATTTCGTGAAAAACTTAAAATGGCTGTATCTCCTAAACTATGCGTCCTAGAGGGAAATGGGCCTTAATTCGTGACCCCATCAAAAAAATTCAGAATTTCATGGAAAATCCATTAAAAATCGAAATTTCACTTGGAAAACTTAAAATGGCTGTATCTCCTAAACTATTCGTCCTAGAGGGAAATGGGCCTTAATTCGTGACCCCATCAAAAAATTCAGAATTTCATGGAAAATCCATTAAAAATCGAAATTTCACTTGAAAAACTTAAAATGGCTGTATCTCCTAAACTATGCGTCCTAGAGGGAAATGGGTCTTAATTCGTGACCGCATCAAAAAATTTAGAATTTTATCGAAAAATTCAGAATTTTATCGGACCTTAATTCGTGACCCTATCAAAAATTCGGAATTTCATGGAAAATCCATTAAAAATCGAAATTTCACTTGGAAAACTTAAAATGGCTCTATCTCCTTAACTATGCGTCCTAGAGGGAAATGGGCCTTAATTCGTGACCCCATCAAAAAATTCAGAATTTCGTCGAAAATCCATTAAAAATCGAAATTTCACTTGAAAAACTTAAAATGGCTGTATCTCCTTAACTATGCGTCCTAGAGGGAAATGGGCCTTAATTCGTGACCCCATCAAAAAATTCAGAATTTCATGGAAAATCCATTAAAAATCGAAATTTGACTTGGAAAACTTAAAATGGCTGTATCTCCTAAACTATGCGTCCTAGAGGGAAATGGGCCTTAACTCGTGACCCCATCAAAAAATTCTGAATTTCATGGAAAATCTATTAAAAATCGAAATTTCACTTGGAAAACTTAAAATGGAAATGGGCTTTAATTCGTGACCCCATCAAAAAATTCAGAATTTCATGGAAAATCCATTAAAAATCGAAATTTCACTTGAAAAACTTAAATGGCTGTATCTCCTAAACT